>NC_057733.1:44196362-44204409 GCF_004010195.1 Chiloscyllium plagiosum | reverse complement strand
GCTATGAAGAGATCGAGGGCGGGTAAGAGGCCAGCACAGGGTGTCCAGGTGGATGGGGTATGTTGGAGGCAGGAGAAGGGGTCGTCAGAGAGTGGGCGAGAATCCTGGTTGAAGAAGTAGGCGCGGAGGCGAAGGCGGCGGTAGAATTGTTCGATGTCACGCTGCATGTTGAACTTGTTAATGCTTCGATGTCACGCCGCGTGTTGAACTCATTAACCCATTAGTGATCTTCACTGTTTGTTAATTTTCCCAGACGCACTCCAATGTCCGGCGATACATGAATTCAACCAGCAAAGGCAGTAACTGTGGAGGTTCACTGCTGTGTCAGGGAGCAGTGTGGGTTTCTATCTCTCTCTCTCTCTCCTGCACTGTCCTCACCATGTGCTTCCTTTGTCCGTTCCTCTCCCTTTTAAAACTGCTGTTGTTTTGCCTTTTTTTTCCAAAGTTCAAAAAGAATGCAACAGCGTATAAAACAGGAATTTGCTGCTCTTGGAATTCGAGGAAATCACCTCCAACACCTAAAATACCTCAAAAAAGGAGCAGCTGTTGCAGCCAGAATTTTTTCCCATCCTCCACCTTGGATTACCCAGCTTTAAACTTAGCTGAACAAAACCAAAGAATGTTGGAGAGTTCAATTATTTCTTATTAAGGGCTGAAGATGGATATCCTCACTAAGTTGACTTGTACCAAGCAGTTCGAATTTTCATTTTGGAAATGGTATATGGGAGATTTACAAACAATCAGGTAACAGAAAAACATTTCATTTATAGGTTTCAAGTGAAAAGATGTATTAGAAACAACAGAAAACTACAGATGCTGGAATGCAAAGTAGACAGACAGGAGCTGGAAGTCCACAGCAAGGCAGGCAGCATCAAAAGGTGGAGAAGTCGATGTTTCGGGTATTAACCCATCCTGAAGAGGTGTTACACCCGAAACATTGACTTCTCCACCTCCTGATGCTGTGGTCTTCCAGCCTCTGTCTACTACAAAAAAATTTAATGTGCACTCTTTGATATTTGGATTATGTTACCTTTCTATGGAAGAAAATCCTAGTGTTAACTCAAATACAGAAAGTAAAGCTATGATCTGAGTGTGTCACCTCACAAAGGAATGGTGAGAATGAAATAGGAGCCCGGGAAGACCAAACAAAAGCTCCTTGAAAAAATTCACAAAGAGCCTTCAGGAGAAAGAGAAATTCCCCCCCTTCCCCCCAGCCATTGGGTGTGGTTAGAGTAAAAGAAATAAAAACAAACTGCAAATTTGTGACTGCCAACCATTTAAAATTACAGTAAATAAAGCTTCTGTTCAAATATATAAAATTGTGTCTTTGCGCATATCTCTGAGGCATAACCCAGCAGGAAGAAATTAAAATCTGTGTGACTCAAAGGAAGAATATTTGGGGGAATGGGAATACCTTCTATCCAAAGCAACTCTGCATAATCTCAATCCTAGAGAATGGTGACCACTAGCAAGTCATTGACACCATCCTGATGTCTAGGAGAAAGTGAGGACTGCAGATGCTGGAGATCAGAGCTGAAAAATGTGTTGCTGGAAAAGCGCAGTAGGTCAGGCAGCATCCAAGGAGCAGGAGAATCGACGTTTTGGGCATAAGCCCTTCTTCAGGAATGAGGAGGGTGTGCCAAGCAGGCTAAGGTAAAAGGTAGGGAGGAGGGACTTGGGGGATGGGTGTTGGGAATGCGATAGGTGGAAGGAGGTTAAGGTGAGGGTGATAGGCCGGAGAGGGGGTGTGGGCAGAGAGGTTGGGAAGAAGATTGCAGGTCAAAAAGGCGGTGCTGAGTCTGAGGGTTGGGACTGAGATAAGGTGGGGGGAGGGGAAATGAGGAAGCTGGAGAAATCTGCATTCATCCCTTGTGGTTGGAGGGTTCCTAGGCGGAAGATGAGGTGCTGTTCCTCCAGGCATCGTGTTGCCATGGTCTGGCGATGGAGGAGGCCAAGGACCTGCATGTCCTTGGCGGAGTGGGAGGGGGAGTTAAAGTGTTCAGCCACAGGGTGGTTGGGTTGGTTGGTGCGGGTGTCCCAGAGGTGTTCTCTGAAATGTTCCGCAAGTAGGCGGCCTGTCTCCCCAATATAGAGGAGGCCACATCGGGTGCAACGGATGCAGTAAATGATGTGTGTGGCGGTACAGGTGAATTTGTGATGGATGTCATTGATTTCGGGAAATAAGCGGTGGACACAAAATACTTATATTTATTTCAGACTGAGACCATCAAATTCTAGAAGTTTGAAGTCAACCAAATCTCAGCATTTATTAGTGCTGTTCATATAAATCCAATCTTTTTCCATTTCGTGACCGATTTGAAGCTGTAAGTGGTGGAAATAATTAGAAATCGGAATCTCATTTCATGGATAATGTATTTATAAAATTGCACATTGATTCCTATTGCAGATCTCACAGCAGTGTGTAATGGAGTGACAATAGAATTTTATGTTCTCACTTCAGTCTAATACACTGGAAGTGTGGCTGTACCAGCATCTGGCAGTTTGCAACTCAATCTGGTGCTAATTCATCAAATCAGCCTTTTCTTCCCTAGTATGGGAGGATTGTCTTATGAGCAAAGTTTGAACAAATCGGGACTCTACACAGTTCAGAAGTATTTGGGCGATCTTATTGAAGCATATAGGATTCTTAAGGGGCAAATGTTTGCCCCCTTGGGGGACTCTAGGACCAGAGAGCATAGTTGTGGAATAAAGACCAATTTAAGACTGAGATAAGGAGGAATTTCTTCCTTCAGAAAAATCTTTGGAACAGAGAGAACTTGTGTTTGTTCAAGACTGAAATGGATAGATTTTTAATCAGTTGGGGAATCAAAGGTTTCAGAGAAAGGGTAGGAAAGTGGGCATGAGGAATATTGGATCAGTCACAGTCCTGTTAGATGGTACATCAGGCTCGACGGTGTGCTGCTGATATTTCCTAGAGTCCTATAGTCTGGAGTAAGGGGAAGTAAGAAGGGGAAATTACATTTATGCGGCAACTTTCACGAGTTCCCAAAACTCTTCTCAGTTAATAAAGTGTTTTCAACCTTCAGTCATTCTTGAAAGAAATGTGGCAGAAAAGTTTCATGAGGTAAGCTCCGACTAAGTGCAGGGATATAAATGATTGGAAAATCTGTTTTTAGCAATATTGGTCATGGTATTAAATGTTAATCAAGACTCTGGGGAGATCTCCCCTAACCTTTCTGAAAACAGTGCGATGAAATCCTTACCATCCATCAGAGAGTAGATGGAACCTTACTTTGGTATCTGATCTGAAAGACATTACCTCTACTGAGTGTCAATGAGAGTGTGGTGCTGGGAAAGCACAGCAGGTCAGGCAGCATCTGAGGAGCAGGAGAATCGACGTTTCCGGCAAAAGCCCTTCATCAGACTTTTGCCCGAAACATCAATTCTCCTGCTCCTTGGACGCTGCCTGACCTGCTGTGCTTTTCCAGCACCACACTCTTGACTTTGATCTCCAGCATCTGCAATCATCGATTTCTCCTGAGTGTCAATGAGACTGTGTGCGCAGGACTCGAAGTCACAGCCCTCTAACCAGGAGCTAGAATTGGGCCTTGATGGGAAGATTAAATGTGACCTGTGCTAAAATTCTGAGACCAAGAACAAAAAGGTGTGAAATGAGTGATTTTCCAGAGGTGAGGCTCTATCAGAAAATTCATAAAGATTAGTGTTTTGATTTTCAAGTTCCAGAAATATTGTTGACTCAATTGCATGTAAGCACAAGGTTATAGACTTTCATTTTCTCTCAAATAAAGATTCATCAGATTCAATTTCATTAAAGTTGAATGACATAACATTACGTGAACGATGCATTGACTAAACTGAGCAGCTGATGGCTTTATCACCCATCAATCTGAATGCTAAGGATACCCCATGGAAAATGACTATCACATGCATCATTCATTGTAGCAACTACTTTAGTAGAGAAAGGGTCTGGCATCTTAACATTTTATCAGCCTGATAGCCTAATCTGAGTATAACAGAATTAATTACATTCTTAGAAGCTAATCCCTTTATTTGAGTTGAATTGTTAATTTCTCAATATGTTCCATATACATGTTTTACTTCTATCTTATCTAATCACTGAGCATAGAGTCAACATTGCCCAAGCCATTGAAAAATTGTTTATCTCCTAACAGAGGTGAGGATGGAACAGAGCCACTTTAACCAAAAAGGTTGCGGGGTCATTGGTTCATAGCCAGGGGCTGGGTGGTGGGGGAGGTGCAGTAGATCTTCTCTGAGCAGCCTCACATATCCTGGATTGGGAAAAGAAAGTCAGTCAGCAGTCATTATAAGGAAACTGCAGCTAGAGAGTGACAAGGAGATTGGATCCTGTTGAAATCTCTGTTGACACCAAGCCTGACCCCCAGTTTGTTTCAGCTGATAATCTCGAGGTCAGTGAAAGGTTACCGCACTGACATAGGGCAGGTGGGAACAAGCATCGTAAGTATATCAGCCACAGAAAGTTGGCCATTTATTTTCTGAATGGAGAGGTTGCCCAGGCAGACCCTAAAATCTGTTAAGACCTGAAAATCTTTGGTTTGATTTGATATATTATAGTCACGTACAGAGATACAGTAAAAGTATTGTTTTGCATGCAATTCAGGTAAATCATATCTTATATAAGTACATCAGGATGAGAGAACAGAATGCACAATATAGTGTTAAAGCTACAGAGAAGGTGCAGAGAAAGATCAACTCTAACATACAAGAAGTCCATTCAAAAGTCTGATAACAGCGGGGATGAGTTGTATTGGTAAGTGTTTTCAAATTTTTGTATTTTCTGTCCAAAGGAAGACGATGGAAGAGGATATAACTGAGATGGGAGGGGTCTTTGATGATGTTGGCTTCCTTCCTGAGGCAGTGGGAAATATAGATGGAGTCAATGGAAGGAAGGCTGGTTTTCATGATGGACTCAGCTGCATTCATATCTCTCTGTCATTTTTTGTGGTCTTGGACAGAGCAGTTGCCATACCAGGCTGTGATGCCTCTAGATAGGATGCTTTCTATGGTGCATCTATAAAATTGATACGAGACATTGTGGACACGATGAATTTCCTTAGCCTTCTGAGGGTGTAGAGGTGTTGATCTACTTTCTTGACTATTGCATCAATATAGATGGACCAGGACAGAATGTTGGTGATATTTACTCCTAGGAACTTGAAGCTCTTTACCATCTCCACCTCAGCACCAATGATACAGACAGGGGCATGTCCTCCACTTCACTTCCTGAAGTCAATGACCAGCTCCTTCATTTTGTTGATATTAAGGGAGATTTTGTTGTCTTGACACCATGCCACAAAACTGTCTATCTCTATCTTGTGCTCAAATCTCCCAAATGGCCGACAAGCAAGGAATCTAATCAAACAGGTTTTGCAAGAAAAGGCAATTTTATCCTCTGTGGAGGTTGAGGCCTGAATCTTTGTACACACCCTGTGTAAGTCACCACTAGCCTGCGATTTCAAATCCTGACCAACATGGTGACTTAGGTTCCTTCTATGATACAATTGGTCTCCACATTCCTTGAGTACTGTTGAGATTACTCTTCATTTCCCCTTGAGGATATACTTGTCATTAAATATTGTGCTGTCTTTATAATACTGAAGGCAGAATAGTTCAACTAAATCTCTAGACCCTATGTGCATTCCATTCCACTTCCCCTCTTCCCTTTGTCTTTATTGACTCATGTATTTTGAATCCTTTGATGTGGAATTCTCTCCTTAACCCACCTCCTCTCCATCTGCATCACTTCTTTGATGTAACCACAAAATTCTTAGCTGACCTTCCAATCTTGCATTGAGGGGTCACTATTCAGATGAGATGTTAAACTGAGGCCCGTCTGCTCAGATGGGCATCAAATATTCCATGGCATTAGTTTGGAAAAGGGCATAGAAATTATATTTGGTGTCCCAACCAGTGTTTATCTCTTAAAGTCACTGAAACAGATTACCTGGTCATCACCACAAAGCAAGAAAAAGTGAGGTTTGCAGATGCTGGAGATCAGAGTCGAGAGTGTGATACTGGAAAAGCACAGCAGGTCAGGCAGCATCCGAGGAGCAGGAGAATTGATGTTTCAGGCATAAGTCCTTCATCAAGAAGCCCAAAACATTGATTCTCCCGCTCCTCGATGCTCCAGCACCATACTCTTGACATCATCACAAAGCAGTTTGCAGAAATTTTTAAAAATTTGTTCTTGGGATAATGGTATCGCTGGTGATGTCTTTCCCACCGCCTTCTCCTTGCTGTGTGCAAATTGTTGCTGCATTTCTTACATGATACCTGTGACCACATTTCCACAAGTACTTCATTGACTGTAAATTGCTTCAAGATGCCTTGTCATTATGAAAGGCACTACTTAAATGCAAGTCTTGCTTTTCTTTTCTTGCATGGGCAAGAACTCTGAGCCCTGGGAGTCCCTCAATGGTTCTGCCCCATTATTGATTAAAGCAAATGGATGTTTCTTTCATTTTAAATCAGTGTAGAAATTCCTGGAAAAGGTGTGGGCTGACTCATTGTGGGTCAACTACATCTGCGGTGCCTCCCCAGGAATTTCTCTGCAATAGTGGCGTGGAAACCTAAAGACATTCCCCAGGAACTCAAAGCTTTAAAATCCTACAACACCTCGGTTAAAGGCCTGATTTGGAGAAGTCGGTGTTGGACTGGGGTGTACAAAGTTTAAAAAATTCACACAACACCAAGTTATAGTCCAACAGGCTTATTTGGAAGCATTAGCTTTCAAGGCACTGCCTCTTCATCAGGCAACTGTGGAGCAGGACTTAAAGTCTGTTCCATTGTTGAGTCAGATTTATTTTTAAAGTGGGATTTACAGAATATAACATGGATTTATGCAGTCTTTGAGCAAAATAAAATGTAATTCTGCAAATACAGATCCACCCCAGGACAGACAGAGCGGGTGTGTGCACGTGAGTGTGTGCATGTGGGTGTGAATGCATGTGAAAGAGTGCATGTATGTAAGCTTGGTCAAGTGTGTGTGAGTGTGATGGGGTATAAGCCTGTCAGAGGGTGCGTATGTGGGTGTGAGTGCGAGGATTGCATGTGTGTGCGCATGGGAGAGAGCTTGCGCATGGGAGAGGGTCTGCGTGAGTGTCTTGGGACAGACTTTAAGTTCACACCATTAACACATTGTTTGAGCTAAGATAAAACTAATTGTTAGATAAACTGAAGCCACCTAGAGAATGTAACTTAAAAGGAGTTCTCAAATTTACAGCCCAGTCCAACAACGGTACCTCCAAATCTTAAAAATCCTGAATGAGTGCACCAGTGCGATATCCATGGGCTCTCATGAAAAATTAGTACAGCAAGTGATCGATTGTGCTAGGGGACTCACTAGTCAGGGGCACAGAACAGATGTTTCTGCGGCCAGCAACAAAAAATCAAAATGGTGTGTTGCCTCCCTGGTGCCAGGATAAAGGATGTCTCAGAGAGGGTGCAGATTGCTCTCAAGGGGGGAGAGGCCAGCAGCAAGTCATTGTACACATTGGTACTAACAACATAGGAAGGGAAAAGGATGAGATTCTGAAGGGAGAATTTGGAAAGTTAAGTAGGAATTTTAAAAAGCGGTCCTCGAGGGTAATAATATCTGGAGTACTCCCGGTGCTGCAAGCTAGTGAGGGCAGGAATAGGAGGATAGAACAGATAAAGGCATGGCTGAGGAACTGGTGTATGGGAGAAGGATTCACATTTTTGGATCATTGGAATGTCTTCTGAGGTAGAAGTGACCTGTACAAGAAGGATGGATTGGAAGGGGACGAATATACTGGCAGGGACATTTGCTAAAGCTGCTCAGGAGGATTTAAACTAGTAAGGAGTGGATTGCGACCCAGGGAGATAGAGAGGAAAGAGATCAATCTGAGACTGGTACAGTTGGAGAAAAGAAGTGGGTCAAGCAGTCAGGGCAGGCAGGGACAAAACAGAGGGTAAAAACCAGGACTGCAGATGCTGGAAACCAGATTCTAGATTAGAGTGGTGCTGGAAAAGCACAGCAGGTCAGGCAGCATCCGAGGAGCAATAA
>NC_057733.1:44157048-44196250 GCF_004010195.1 Chiloscyllium plagiosum | reverse complement strand
AGGACTGGCAGCTTAATGTTCCAGGATACAAATGCTACAGGAAGGATAGAAAGGGAGGCAAGAGAGGAGGGGGAGCGGCGTTTTTGATAAGGGATAGCATTATAGCCATGCTGAGGGAGGATATTCCTGGAAATACATCCAGGGAGGTTATTTGGGTGGAACTGAGAAATAGGAAAGGGATGATCACCTTATTGGGATTGTATTACAGATCCCCCAATAGTCAGAGGGAAATTGAGAAACAAACTTGTAAGGAGATCTCAGCTATCTGTAAGGATAATAGGGTGGTTATGGAAGGGGATTTTAACTTTCCAGACATCAGTTGGGACTGCCACAGTGTTAAGGGTTTAGATGGAGAGGAATTTGTTAAGCATGTACAAGAAAATTTTATGATTCAGTGTGTGGATGTACCTACTAGAGAAGGTGCAAAACTTGACCTACTCTTGGGAAATAAGGCAGGGCAGGTGACTGAGGTGTCAGTGGGGGAGCACTTTGGGGCCAGCAACCATAATTCTATTCATTTTAAAATAGTGATGGAAAAGGATAGACCAAATCCTTTGAAGTTCTAAATTGGAGGAAGGCTAATTTTGATGGTATTAAGCAAGAACTTTCAAAAGCTGATTGGGGGCAAATGTTCGCAGGTAAAGGGACAACTGGAAAATGGGAAGCCTTCAGAAATAAGGTAACGAGAATCCTGAGAAAGTATATTCCTGTTAGGATGAAACAGAAGGCTGGTAGGTATAGGGAATGCTGGATGATGAGAGAAATTGAGGGTTTGGTTAAGAAAAGTAAGGAAGCATATGTCAGGTAAAGACAGGATAGATCGAGTGAATCCTTAGAAGAGTATAGAGGCAGTAGGAGTATATTTAAGAGGGAAATCAGGAAGACAGAAAGGGGACATGCTTTGGCAAATAGTGTTAAGGAAAATCCAAAGGGTTTTTACAAACACATTAAGGATAGAAGGGTAACTAGGGAGAGAATAGGGCCCCTCAAAAATCAACAATGCAGACATGGTGTGGAGCCACAGGAGATGGGGAGGTACCAAATAAATATTTTGCATCAGTGTTTACTGTGGAGAAGGACATGGAAGAATGTAGGGAAATAAATGGTGACATTTTGAAAAATGTCCATATTACAGAGGAGGAAGTGCTGGATGTCTTGAAACGCATAAAGGTGGACAAATCCCCAGGACCTGATCGGGTGTACCCTAGAACTCTGTGGGAAGCTAGAGAAATGTTTGCTGGGCCTCTTGCTGAGATATTTGTATCATCGATAGTCACAGGTGAGATACTGGAAGACTGGAGGTTGGCTAATGTGGTGCCATTGTTTAAGAAGGGTGGTCAGGACAAGCCAGGGAACTATAGATCAGTGAGCCTGACATCGGTGGTAGGCAACTTGTTGGAGGGAATCCTCAGGGACAGGATTTACATATATTTGGAAAGGCAAGGACTGATTAGGGATAGTCAACATGGCTTTGTGCATGGGAAATCATGTCTTACGAACTTGATTGAGTTTTTTTGAAAAAGTAACAAAGAGGATTGATGAGGGCAGAGCAGTGGACTTGATCTATATGAACTTCAGTAAGGCGTTTAATAAGGTTCCCCATGGGACACTGGTTAGCAAGGTTAGATCTCATGGAATACAGGGAGAACTAGCCATTTGGATACAGAACTAGCTCAAAGACAGCGGGTAGTGGTGGAGGGTTGCTTTTCAGACTGGAGGCCTGTGACCAGTGGAGTGCCACAAGGATCGGTGCTGGGTCCTTTACTTTTTGTCATTTACATAAATGATTTGGATGGGAGCATAAGAGGTACAGTTAGTAAGTTTGCAGATGACACCAAAATTGGAGGTGTAATGGACAGCAAAGAAGGTTACCTCAGATTACAACAGGATCTTGATCAGATGGGCCAATGGGCTGAGGAGTGGCAGATGGAGTTTAATTTAGATAAATGCGAGGTGCTGCATTTTGGGAAAGTAAACCTTAGCAGGACTTATACACTTAATGGTAAGGTCCTAGGGAGTGTTGCTGAACAAAGAGATCTTGGAGTGTAGGTTCATAGCTCCTTGAAAGTGGAGTCACAGGTAGATAGGATAGTGAAGAAGACATTTGATATTTATTGGTCAGAGTATTGAGTACAGGAGTTGGGAGGTCATATTGCGGCTGTACAAGATAGGCCACTTTTGGAATATTGTGTGCAATTCTGGTCTTCCTCCTATCAGAAGGACGTTGAGAAACTTGAAAGGGCTCAGAAAAGATTTGCAAGGATGTTGCCAGGGTTGGAGGATCTGAGCTATACGGAGAGGCTGAACAGGCTGGGGCTGTTTTTCCTGGAACGTCGGAGGCTGAGGGATGACTTTATAAAGGTTTATAAAATCATGAGGGGCATGGAGAGGATAAATAGACAATGTCTTTACCCTGGGGTGGGGGAGTCCAGAATTAGAGGGCATAGATTTAGAGTGAGAAGGGAAAGATATAAAAGGGACCTAAGGGGCAACTTTTTCACACAGAGGGTGGTGCATGTATGAAATGAGCTGCCAGAGGAAGTAATGGAGGCTGGTACAATTGCAACATTTAAGAGGCATCAGGGTGGGTATATGAATAGAAAGGTTCGGAGGGATATGGGCCGGGTGCTGGAAAACGTGACTAGATTGGATTGGCATATCTGGTCGGCATGGACGAGTTGGACCCAAGGGTCTGTTTCTGTGCTGTCCATCTCTATGACTCTATGACTCTGAGAGGTGAACTAATAAAACAGCTACATTCACAAACTTGCCTTTGAAAAAGTATTCGTTGTTACTGATGCTGTTAAAGGCGTCGGCCAATTTTTCAGTGACTTAGCCACAATGCACATTGATTTTGCAAATCTGATTAACATTTCTAGGTAATTGCAAAGTTATGTTTTTTCACAAAGTATATACACACCCAAACAGTTGATTGGTTTACTCTCTCCAGGGAGACCCATATTAAACTCTTTCACTTCCTAGTTACAAAACAATCAGTGTCAGTCAGCATCAAGAGTGCGATTTATGATTAGAAACAGTGAGACAGTTTAACTGCAATTAAATGCAAGAAGCTTTTTAAGAGGGAGAGCTGTGTTTATAAATCAAAGCAAACGTCTCACTTTTATTGAGGGCCAGAGAGATGGTACATTTGCCTGTTTCTTTAGTCCGTGCTTAATAGCTCTGTTGTTCTGGGTTCTGAGCTCGTGTGGCAGCCAATACAACAGGGTTTTGAGATCACTTAGCCCAGGATTGAGTTGCATTTATTAGCTTGTCGGTTGAGCTAAGGGGACTCAGATTGTTGGCTCCTTTTAATCGTTCAGAGACAAGGGTCTGCCAACAGGAGAGGCTGAAGGTGGAAAAGGACAGAGAGATGAGGTTGCACTGTGAAGGAAGCCTTTCATTTGATCTGCTGTGATTCAGTACATATGCACAGGAAGGATCAGTTTCTGCAACATCAGGGTCATGAATTATTCAGCGATGTAATCAGCATTTCAAACTGAAGTGATTCAATTTCCTGCAGTGAGTTTCAGAACGTTATGATATGAATATTCGAAAGATGACTGATATAGTCCATCGTGTTACTCCCTTAATGAGACTTAAAAATAAGGTATTTGTTTACTTTGTGAGGGGATAGCTCTCTGTGAGGTTAAAGTCTGACTACTCTGAATGTTGTACTGTTAAAGGACTCATATCTCCAATACAATAATGCATTCACTTCATGTGAATACATTAGGTTTTCCGGACATAACTACACCATGCAATTACTAAGTTTTCATTTTTGCTTATTATTAAAAAGTTAATTATGTTTGGAACTTTATACAAACTAAATTGGCGTGTTGTCGGGTGTGGGTGTGGAAATGCATTTTGCTTAATTAATGCTGTGCAAGAAACAAAGAGTTGCATTTATCAAGCCCACATCACAATCTCCCAAAGATCTTTGAGGCCATGTCAGCATCTGGTCTGTTGAGATGTCACCTAGTTGCTCATGTTACTAATCAGGACTTTTGGAGTTCATTGTCTCGGGCCAGTCTTGATCACAGATCTCTGTGATCTTCAGCCTATGCATACTCCCTTACTGCTGAGTAATTTATTAGAAGGGTTCAGGAGGGTTTTTGAAACAGTATGTGATTGGTCCAATGAGGGAGGGTGCCATACTGGATCTGGTGTTGGGAAATGAGCCTGGCCAGGTGATCAAAGTTGCAATTGGCGAGCATTTTGGGAATAGTGACCATAATTTGTAAGTTATCCAATATTTGTGGATAGGGATAAGAATGGACCTCAAATTAAGGTGCTAAACTGGGGGAAGGCAAGAATTGGAGAATGTGGTTGTTTGAGGGTAAATGTACAGCTAACATGTGGGAGTCTTTTAAAGACCAGTTGATTAGAGTGCAGGACAGGGATCTTCCTGCAAAAATGAAGGACAGGAATGACAGGATTTGGGAATCTTGGATGAATTTATGAAAGTTGGTAAGTTATGTTAGAACTGTATAAAACCTTGATTAGGCCACATTTGGAATTTGCATGCAGTTCTGGTCACCACACTGCCAGAAGGAGCATGGAGAAGGTACCGTTGCCTGGTCTGGAAAGTTTTAATTATGAGGAGAGGATAAACTCAAATTGTTTTCACTGGAAAGATGGAGGCTGAGGGATGACCTGATAGAGGTCCACAAAAGTACGAGAGGCATAGTTAGGGTGGATAGTCAGAGGCTGTTCCCCAGGGTGGAAAGATCAACTACAAGGCGGCACAGTTTCAAGGTGAGGGGGGAACATTTAGGGGGAAAGTGCAGGGAAGATGTTTCACTCAGAGGGTGGTGGGTGCCTGGAATGTATTGCCAGTGGAGGTGGTGGAAGCAGGCACAATAGCAATGTTTCAGGTGCCTCATGATCGACACATGAACAGAAGTCAAAAAGATGGATAGAAACTGCACATGGGCAATAAGTACCAGATCTAAATATGGATTAGGATCGGCACAGGCTTGTGGGCCTGTTCCTGTGCTGTATTTTATCATTATATTGTATGATCTAAATCAACAGTTGGAGTCCAAGCACTGATCCCTGCAGTACCCCGCTGGCCACCATCTACCACTTGGAAAAAGACCCTTTTATTCCTACGCTTTGTTTCCTGACCACCAACCAGTTCTCTTTCGATGTGAGTACACGACCCCCCAAAGCCATGTGCTTTAATTTTACATCCGAATCCTTTGTATGGAACTTTTTCAAAAGTCCACCGAAAGTCCAAGTAAACCACATCCACTGTCTCCTTCTTATCAACTCTGCGATTTACATCCTCGAAAATTTCCAGTAGGTTTGTCAAGCATGATTTTTCTTTTATTAATCCAGGCTGATTCTGTCACTGTTTTCCAAGTGCTCTGTTCGAGCAATTTCCTCTCTACCAATGACAGGCTGATTGATCTATAATTCCATTTTCTTTCTATCTCCTTTTTATAAATGGTGGGATTATAACCTCAATCCATGGAACTGTTCTATAGAATCACAGGATCCCTGCAGTGCGGAAGCAGGCCATTAGCCCATCGAGTTCATGCCGCCTCTCCAAACAGCAACCCACTCAGAACCACCTCCCTACCCAATCCCTGTAACCCTGCATTTCTAATGCACCTAGCCTGCACATCCCAGAACACTAAAGGGCTACACCTCCAAACAGACCCCACCACCAGGGATATATTTCCCTCCCCACCCCTCTCCTCCTTCCGCAAAGACCGTTCCCTCCGTGACTACCTGGTCAGGTCCACGCCCCCCTATGACCCACCCTCCCATCCTGGCACTTTCCCCTGCCACCGCAGGAACTGTAAAACCTGTGCCCACACCTCCTCCCTCACCTCCATCCAAGGCCCTAAAGGAGCCTTCCACATCCATCAAACTTTTACCTGCACATCCACTAATATCATCTACTGTATCCGTTGCTCCCGATGCGGTCTCATCTACACCGGGGAGACTGGGCGCCTCCTAGCAGAGCGCTTTAGGGAACATCTCAGAGACACCCGCACCAATCAACCAGCACTGTCCCCTTGACCTGTCCGGACTTGTCCGACCTGCCCAGCTCCTTTTCCACCTATCCACTCCACCCTCTCCTCCCTGACCTATCACCTTCATCTCCTCCCCCACTCACCTATTGTACTCTATGCTACTGTCTCCCCACCCCCACCCTCCTCTAGCTTATCTCTCCACGCTTCAGGCTCTCTGCCTTTATTCCTGATGAAGGGCTTTTGCCCGAAACGTCGATTTTGCCTGTCCTCGGACACTGCCTGAATTGCTGTGCTCTTCCAGCACCACTGATCCGGCAATTTAGCATTGCCAATCCACCTAGCCTGCAAATCTTTGGCCCGTGGCAGGAAACCCACAGACATGGCGAGACGCAGACAGTCACCCATGGCAGGAATTGAACTTGGGCCCCTGGCACTGTGAGGCAGCAATGTTAGCCACTGAGCCACTGTGCCGCCCCTCTGTTCCAGCATCTATAGAATCTTGAAAGATAGCCACAATGTATCCACTATTTCTGGGGCCACATATTTAAGCACTTTGGGATATAGATTATTACGCCCCGAGAATTTACTGGACTTCCATCCCATCAATTTCCCCAACACCATTTTCCTACTAACACTGGTTTCCTTCAATTTCTTCATCTTACTCGACCCTGTGCTCCCCAATATTTTCTGGACATTATTTGTGTCCTTCTTTGTGAAGAAAGAACCAAGATGTGTATTTAATTCATCAGCCATCTCTTTTTCCCTATTGTAGCTTCTCCTGCCTCTGCCCATAAGGGACCAACAACAAACGTTTTTCTCTTCACAATTGCAGCTGGACATCGCTGTTCCTGTCTTCGAATCCTCTTGCTATGAAGTCCAATTTTGAAACCCAAGGTGTTGAACTGGACATTTTCTTTGAACTCTGTGTTTGATGGCCTATAGACTAGACCTACAATCCCTGCAGTTTTGAAGAATGAGAAGTGTTCTAACTGAAACATAAAAGTTTTAGAAGGAATGACAGGGAAGATGATGGGAAGACGTTTTCCCAACGTTGTGGGAGTCTAGAACATGGAATAATAGTCTCACAGCATGAGTTTGGTCGTTTAGCACCAAGATGAAGAAGAATTGCTTCAATCACATTTTATACATTCAAGACAGAGTTCGATAGACTTTTGAAGACCAAGATAATTAGGGGATAGTATGGAAAGTGAAGTTGAGGTAGAAGGGCCAAGTGGACCAATGTTTCTTTCATTCTTATGATAATGCTAGAGAGGCCTCTTGTTTAAAATGTCCTGTACTTACAGCAAGAAGAGGAAGTGAAGATAAAAACATCTTTTGATGTGAGTATTAAACAGACTTTACTGGATTAGCTTTCCAAGATACACTTGCAATGAAGAGGGAGGTCAGGAAAGGTAATGAATGGATGGTCGATTCAGTATTGTATATTTTACATAAACATTGCCTGCTTTGGGAATGAAGGAAATACAGAGAAAATTGAAATGCTTTAAATTAAAATTTCTTTCAACACTATTTCCTGTGGGATAAGAAATGAACAGAACAGTTTTTTTTATCCTGGCCCCCAACCTGGAAATGATTTTTTTAAAAAAAGGTTAATTGAATGAGCAACTCAAAATCAAAACTAACTTTATGGAAATGCAATGCATTGATAGATGGTGAGTAACATGGGGGAAGTGTGAGCGTATTCAATTTGATCATAAGAGTAGAAAAGCCAACTGTTTTTTAAAAGATATGGAACTTGAAATATTAATGTTCAGAGATGTTGAGGTATGCAAAGTTGACTTTGATTAACTCACTGTGATAATGCCAGCAGGTATGGCTGAGCTCTCTGAGTTTTCCAGTTTTGCTGCCAGTTCAAATAGAGGTTAAAGTAACTAATAAAATGTCCATTATTGGTTTTATTAACATTATTGTAGGACATTGTAGCCTTTTTGTGTAATGCACTGAAGGGTCACATTATTAATGGCTGCACCCTAGAAAATCAAAGCCCTGTTGTTCTCTCCAGGAGTAGCAGAGTCTGTCAAGAGCACCATCCGCAGTTATGGATAGGATTACAGTGTTACAGGAAACATCTGCACAATAATGCAAAAAGATCATTTAGCAACAATCAGTGGAAAAAACTGTATACAGGTTTGCCTCAAGAACCTCTGTACTGCTCCTATTATAAAACTTCCAACAATATAGTCACAATTTTAGTTTCTGAGTGTGAATATTATCAGAAATTGAACCTTAAAGCTTTCATTTTAGCCCAGTTCCGCAGGCCAATGCAAGAGACGATTAATTACGAACTGTTGGGAGTTTGCAAGGAGTATTGGAATATAACTGTGTGGCATTTTCTGTACCATTTTCTTTTTATTCGAGAGTGTTTCACTCCTCAATTTTCTAATTGAAAGGCTGACCTTTCCTCAGGTTTACTTAGAGCCATTGAGATGTACAGCAAGGAAACAAACCCTTCGGTCCAACTCATCTATGCAGACCAGATATCCCACCCGGCCCATATCCCTCCAAACCCTTCCTATTCACATACCCATCCAGATGCCTTTTAAATGTTGCAATTGTACTAGCCTCCACCACTTCCTCTGGCAGCCCATTCCACACATGCACCACCCTCTGTGTGAAAAAATTGCCCCTCAGGTCTCTTGTATATCTTGCCCCTCCTACCCGAAATCTATGCCCTCTAATTCTGGACTCACCCACCCAGTGAAAAGACTTTGTCTATTTATCCCATCCATGCCCCTCATGATTTTATAAACCTCTGTAAGGTCGCCCCTCAGCTTCTGATGTTCCAGGGAAAGCAGCCCCAGCCTGTTCAGCCTTTCCCTGTAGCTCAAACCCTCCAACCCTGGCAACATCCTTGTAAATCTTTTCTGAACCCTTTCAAGTTTCACAATATCCTTCTGATAGGAAGGAGACCAGAATTGCACGCAATATTCCAACAGTGGCCTAACCAATGTCCTGTACAGTCACAACATGACCTCCCAACTCCTGTACTCAATACTCTGACCAATAAAGGAAAGCATACCAAACGCCTTCTTCACTATCCTATCTACCTGTACTCTATTTTCAAGGAGCTATGAACGTGCGCTCCAAGGTCCCTTTGTTCAGCAACATTCCCTTAACTTACCATTAAGTGTATAAGTCCTGCTAAGGTTTGCTTTCCCAAAGTGCAGCACCTCACATTTATCTAAATTAAACTCCATCTGCCACTCCTCAGCCCATTGGCCCATCTGATCAAGATCCCATTATAATCTGAGGTAACCTTCTTCGATATCCACTACACCTCAAATTTTGGTGTCATCTGCAAACTTACTAACTATACCTCTTAAGCTCACATCCAAATCATTTATATAAATGACAAAAAGTAGTGGATCTAGTACCGATCCTTGTGGCACTCCACTGGTCCCAGGCCTCCAATCTGAAAGACAACCCTCCACCAACACCCTCTGTCTTCTATCTTTGAGCCAGTTCTGTATCCAAATGGCTAGTTCTCCCAGTATTCCATGAGATCTTGTAACCTCATATTAGTTAGAGACAGGGCTAGCTCACTCTGCTTATGAACTGTTGCTCATGGTGAAAGCTGTTGTCAACATCCTCTTTCAAGGTTGGAAACTATAGGGCTTGCTTGGCCAAATGTAGAGGAAAACCACAAACCAGATCTAGCCAGACAATTCTCTTGTGGTTAGCTAGATATTGTTTATTATATGTTAGCAACTAGTTACAGGTTACACTGATATAATAGTCATTGTTTGAGGGACTTTAATAAGGACCTATGGTTAGGTCTCACTCCTTTGACTGCTGCTCACATGTTATGATGCGCATAAGATGCTGCCATATTGGTCGGTACTTATGGTAGTCCTCAATGTTAACCCTTTCAAACCCATATACAACAATTATTGAATTTATAACAAGTTAGGCTAACAAATAGCAGTGATCCTCAGACACATTGTTGGTCTGTGATGCCATTATGTTAAACAAGATACTGGCTAGTGGTTTAACATGATGCTGATGCACCAGTAACTTTACCCCTTCCTTACCAAGTCAAGTGCATTTAGATAATGTTTTCATGAGGCAATAGCCCTAGTGGTATTATTGCTGGACTGTTAATCCAGACACCCAGGTAATGTTTGCTAGACTGAAAACAACAAATGCTGGAGATCACAGTGGGTTAGGTATTGTCGATGGAGAGAGAGCAAGCTAATGTTTCAAGTGAAGATGACTCTTCATCAGAGCTGAAGTGATCCATGCATGCTTCCTGACACACTTTGATCTTCAGTATTTGTTGTTTTCAGTACAGATTCTAGCACCTGCAGTAATTTGCTCCTACAGTATTCTCTGGACATGGATTTGAATCTCTCCACGGCAGATTGTGGAATTGCAATTTAACAAAAATCTGGAACTAAGACTCTCATGATGACCATTAATCCATTGTGGTTGTTGGAAAAATCCATTTGGTTCACCAATGTCCTTTAGAGAAGGAAACTGCCATCTTTATCTGATCTGGCCTACATGTCACTCCAAACCCACAGCAATGTTGTTAACTGTTAACTGCCCTCTGGGATGGGCAATAAATGCTGGCCTCGTCAATGTTGCCCTCATCATATGAATGAATAAAAGAAACAGCAAGTAAATGCCATCCCTGTGATCAACTTTGACCCTGGTTTGTTCTGAATTGTGTGATATGAATTTGGTAGCAATGAGATGCAACTTCAAGAACCCTAGGTGAGATTCTTTGAGGGTTGGGCTGAAGGTTTGAACTGATAGATAGTCCTGTGATCCCTGCTGGAAGATGTGAATATATGAGAATCAACTTAGGACAGGACTGGTCTCAGCTGTGATGATCTCACAGTTACTTGCTGCTGCTGAATGTGAGGAAGGTAACAGGTGAGGACAACTACAACTAGATGAGGAACTGAAGAGTTTCTGCTACCATTCAGCTTGATCTGTTGCATAAGGTAAATGATGAGGCAAAGCTAACGCTGTCTGATTGATGCCAAAAAATGCGAGAAGCACAGAAAATGCTGGAAGTACTTAACAAGTCCAGCAGTATAAAGTTAAAAGTTACACAACACCCGATTATAGTCCAACAGATTTATTTGGAAGCATTAACTTTCAGAGCGCTGCTCCTTCAACTGCCTGATGAAGGACCAGCACTCCGAAAACTAGTGCTTCCAAATAAACCTGTTCAACTATAACCTGGTGTAGTGTGATTTTTAACTTTGTACACCTCAGTCCAACACCGGCATCTCCAAATCAAGTCCGGCAGTGTTTATAAAACATGAAACAGAATGAATCTTTCAGGCTGGCGATCTTCAGTCAGAACTGGAAAATGTTTGTGACATAATTGATTTTAGAAAATATGGGGTGTTATTATTTGTCTGTGGAGCTAGGTTGGTCACAATAAGTTAATTTAAAAAGGACCTATTCCCTCACAGGTCCAGTCTGTTTGGATATAATGCAATAGTACAGTTCCCATGTAATCCTGCCTTATTAGAAAACCACGTAATAGCAGCACCATTTAAACTAATAGGGCCGTAATCATATTATAGCCAACACGGGTAAGGAAAGTTCACATTCTACAAATAATGGACTAAATTCTTTAATCGCATTAGGGTTAATTCACCTTGGAGAAACACATGTTATGGCAGAATCAACTGTATCTTTTCACAGCCCGAACATATGCTTTCAAAGGAGTCAATTTAGACAGATTCTTTTGAGTTAAAAAAAAGTGAATTTGTTACTAAAATGCAAGAAAAGATAATAAAATATGAAACACTTACTTCCAGATTAGAAACAACAGCTGAGTCCAAAAAGTAAAAGAGAGGAAAATCCTAATCATTCTTTGGCTTGTCTGACAAATAGATTGTGAAACATTGCAGCCATGAGGGGTGGGTGGTTCTGAAAGTGCTGACATTAGCAGTTGAGGTGGTGTCTGAAAATTCTTGTTCTGCTGTTAAGTGAAAGGGGTTTGTCCAGTTTCCTTCAGCAGTGGCTTTGCCCATGACTTGCTTTCAGCAAACGATACTTTATTGCTTTTTATCTGCACACACATGGTGTCGACTGGAAGTTCTGAGCTGTTCTCCTTCACAGAACACTCGAGCACATTGAGACTTTCATCACAAACTAGAACACCAGCACAGTGGCAGCTGGTTTTAACCGCCTTTCTTAGTATTTCTGCAGATAAACTCAAAAAAATTGTTTGCTCAGAACAAAATCATTTTCCCACTTTTAACTCATATCATGTAAACAGTCTCAGGCACAACAGTCTCAGTTTAGTTTTCTTTAATGTCATCTCTACCTTTGAAGTGTTTCTGCCTGAGGTTCCCTTGGTACACTTCAGGTGTGACATTCCCCGATTCCTCTTGAGATTCAGTGTAATATGTGGGGATTTTAGAAAGTTACGGAATTTACATTCTCAGCCATCTTTCATGTCATCAGCTTTACTTTAAGTCTGAACACATGCCATGCTTAGAAGTTTAACATATCCAAAGGTAATCCAGAGTGTATGATCTTTTTTCATGACAAGAGGCTGAAAAAGAACAACAGGTAGAATGAAAACAGCAACAGGAAGGTCTGTGGTTTGGCTGAGAACAGTTGTGAATAAGTAGATTAATTAGTGACTATTTTACCTTCATGATCCCCAGCTTTGGATGTTCCCAGCCGTATAATGTCTTCTCCACCACTTTGAGAGAAAAAAAGGAAGAAAATTACAACAAAGTCTCAAAGAAAAAAGGAACCAGATGGGCAACCATGTGTTGACTTAGGCATTGGAAATAACCACAGCAAATCCAGTCCTGTCAACACTGCAGAGTGCTCCTTACCAACATCTGGGGCTTGTGCCAAAATTGAGAGCATTGTTCCACAGACTAGTCAAGCAACAGCCAGACGTAGTGATGTTCATGGAATCGTAGTTTACAGACAATCAGCACCATCACCATCGCTGGGTTTGTCCTGTCAGGGGGACCAGAATAGTTGGCAGTGATGTCAATGGAGTCGTCCTGAAGTTCTCAACTTTGACTGCAGACCTCATTCATGATATCAAATCATTTATAAGCCAAGAAACCTCCTGCCGATTACAATTATAAACCAACCTCAACGGCTGAATAAATAAATCTCCTTATTCAATTTGATTGATTTATTTATTTGGTTTTGGCAATGATAGATAAGGAAACACTGAAGACATCAAAAGTACAGGGTGCACTCTGGGTTGGGAGTGGGGTTTTACTGTGCATCACTAAGAATGAGTCTGTAGCACCACTACTAACTGAGAGAGCTGAGTCCTAAAGGACACAACCATTAGTGTGGGTTTACCTAGATAGTGAAGGAGTCAACAAGAGTGAGCAACCTACTTGAATTTGTCCTTAACTATCAGTCACAAATATGCCCATCAATGTCAGCATCAGTAGGAATGACCAGTGGACAATCCTTGCGGCGGGTGACAAAATCCCACCTTCACGTGGCGACATGGTGGCTCAGTGGTTAGCACTGCTGCCTCACAGTGCCAGGGATCTGGGTTCAATTCTCACCTTGTGCAACTGCCAGTGTGGGTTTCCTCTGGGTGCTCCGGTTTCCTCCCACAGTCCCAAGGTGTTCAAGTTAGGTGAATTGGCCATACTAAATTGCCTGTAGTGTTAGGTGCAGGGGCAAATGCAGGGGAATGGGTCTGGGTGAGTGGGTTGCTCTTCGGGGGGTCAGTATGAAATTGTTGGGCCGAAGGGCCTGTTTCCACACTGTAGAGAATCTAATCTAATCTAGTTAGTGGTACTACCAATGTGCTGTAGGAATATAGAATGGGCGGCATGGTGGCACAGTGGTTAGCACTGCTGCCTCACAGCGCCAGAGACCTGGGTTCAATTCCCGACTCAGGCAACTGACTGTATGGAGTTTGCATGTTCTCCCCATGTCTGCGTGGGTTTCCTCCGGGTGCTCCGGTTTCTTCATGGAATCGTAGTTTACAGACAATCAGCACCATCACCATCGCTGGGTTTGTCCTGTCAGGGGGACCAGAATAGTTGGCAGTGATGTCAATGGAGTCGTCCTGAAGTTCTCAACTTTGACTGCAGACCTCATTCATGATATCAAATCATTTATAAGCCAAGAAACCTCCTGCCGATTACAATTATAAACCAACCTCAACGGCTGAATAAATAAATCTCCTTATTCAATTTGATTGATTTATTTATTTGGTTTGGCAATGATAGATAAGGAAACACTGAAGACATCAAAGGTACAGGGTGCACTCTGGGTTGGGAGTGGGGTTTTACTGTGCATCACTAAGAATGAGTCTGTAGCACCACTACTAACTGAGAGAGCTGAGTCCTAAAGGACACAACCATTAGTGTGGGTTTACCTAGATAGTGAAGGAGTCAACAAGAGTGAGCAACCTACTTGAATTTGTCCTTAACTATCAGTCACAAATATGCCCATCAATGTCAGCATCAGTAGGAATGACCAGTGGACAATCCTTGCGGCGGGTGACAAAATCCCACCTTCACGTGGCGACATGGTGGCTCAGTGGTTAGCACTGCTGCCTCACAGTGCCAAGGATCTGGGTTCAATTCCCGCCTTGGGCAACTGCCAGTGTGGGTTTCCTCTGGGTGCTCCGGTTTCCTCCCACAGTCCCAAGGTGTTCAGGTTAGGTGAATTGGCCATACTAAATTGCCCGTAGTGTTAGGTGCAGGGGTAAATGCAGGGGAATGGGTCTGGGTGGGTGGGTTGCTCTTCGGGGGGTCAGTATGAACTTGTTTGGCCGAAGGGCCTGTTTCCACACTGTAGAGAATCTAATCTAATCTAGTCAGTTGTGGATGCCTAATCCTCATGTTGCTTGGCACTATCAATGTGCTGTAGGAATATAGAATGGGTTACGACCTTTTACTTAACAATGAGACTCAATAATCCAATTGTAAGCAGACCAGCATATCTTGCAGCGCAATATCTTCCCCAAAGTCCCTCCCATTTTGCTACTTTTTTATAAGGTTGGTCTTCATGTTTATTGCTAAATCCAATTCCAATAAGATTGCTGGAAAATGATCATTTAACCAGTTTGATTATGCTGTTGAAAGGTGCTCGTTTCTAAGTGTATTGCTTCTAGAATCTAACATAAACGAGCACCAGTTTAACAATGGCCAAAATTAAACTGCTGACTTAATGTGAATTTTCTCCTAACCACTTGGACATTGGTCAGTTAACCCTCACCCATTAACCTGGCACTGCCCATTTCATTTTAAGCAGTGAGGTGAGGTACCATTCTTTTTATAAATGGCTGAATGAAATCCTATTGTGGTGAAAAAACAGTGACTCTTATCATTTGTCATTCATTCTTCCTCAATCTGGAATTTTTAAAAAAAATCTTCATATTGTTTTCTTGAACAGTTATTGGCATCAGGGCACCTTGACTCATTGGGAAAGGATGGTCCATGGAACTTGGGTTAAACAGCAAGAGTAATCACTGGAGATGTGACTTGTGGAGAGGATAATTCATAAGACCCAATTTGGAACTTCAAAATGTTTTATTTCACTCATGCTGTCTTACTAGTTTGAGGACATGTATAATGTCACAACACAGAGTGACAGGAGAAATAAATTCCACCCCAACCCCTATACTTTCTCTACTAGCACATAGACACTGTGTGAAATGAGCCCTGAAAACGTGTTATATATTTCAATCAGGCAGAGGAGGTTAATTTTATGTCTGTCATATTCCTGCAAGCAATGGCAATGATAGATGAGAAAGTGTCAACTGTATCACAAATAATCAGATAAAGCGCAAAACGTATTTCCTGACTATGTGGGGAAACCAAGTTGTGCTGAAGCAAAACAAATAGTTCCATACAAAATGTATGAGAGCTTTGTGGAGCATTTGCAACAAAGATATGATGTGGAGGAGCCGGTGTTGGACTGGGGTGGGCAAAGTCAAAAATCACATGACACCAGGTTACAGTCCAACAGGTTTATTTCAGAACGCTGCTCCTTCTTCAGGCAGCTAGTGAGAGAGAATACATTGGACACAAAACTTATCGATAAAAGATCAAAGAGTCACAAATCGTCTCCTGCCAACCAAAGGCTCACCCCCAATCCCTTTCCTCTTCCTGAAATGCTGACTAACGATGATCTTCAGCACAAAGCAGCTATCATTTGGTGCATGAGTCTTGATAACCAAAGCAGTGTCTGTCTTTGCTCACAGAATTATCATAAACCAAAGGAATCTGGGAGGTCTCCTGTTTTAATTCTGGTTTCTCCAATCCTTCTCTCTCTATCCTTCTGACCAGTTTCTTATACAGGTAGTTCTTCTATAACATGATGGTGGCATTCTTGTGCGACCCCACACTATATACAAATCGGGCAAAAAAAAAGCACTTAAAGTGTTGCCAATGCAATCGCATTATAACCAACACACGTTTAAAAAGTTAGTGCTTTAGAAACAGCATGCCCTATTTGTCAATCAAGTTACAGCCAATTCGCACTGACAGATCATGGTATAGCAGAGTGACCTGTCTTCTATCAGAATGTCGAGTTTTCTTCCTATTCGGTTTCCTTTAACATCCCAAGTGAATCACAATAATGAGCAATGGGCTTTTAGCTAGTTCTCCATCAATAGACCAATAAACTGGTTAATGAATCAAATAGAAATGGTTTTGACTGGCAAGCTGTCCAGTGTGGTAATGTTTATATTGAACATTTTGCTTTATTTTAGAGAGTAAACATGACAGTTATTGACTTCCATTGTGAGCATTGGTTGGAGAGCTGGGATTGTTCTCCTTGGAGACCAGAAAGCGAAGAGGAGATCTGATTAAAGGTTAAAATCATGAGGAGGCTGGATCAAGTAGATGGGTAGAATCTGTTCCCAATCATGAAAGGATCAAGAACAGTAGGGCATGGATACAAAGGAATTTGCAAGAGAAGCAAGTGTGATGTGAGAACAAAATCTTTTCATATGGGTTGTTCAAATTTGGGGTGCACTGTCTAGAAGTGTGGTGAAGACAGGTTCAACTGAAGTAATCAAGAGGATTGGATGATTATTTAAATGGAAACAATGTCCAAGGAATGGATGAAAGGCAAGAGAACAGTGTAAGGCATGACACTTATTTGGAAAGCTGTAACAGGCATGATGGGCTGAATGGTCTCCTTCAGTAACATTTCTGTAATTCTGCAACACGCAGCGGGTGAGTGACTTGATGACATTTGTGCAGTTCATTTCTCACCTTCTGAAAGAGCTCGTGTCATATTTAATTTATTTTTCTGTACATTCAGTCCATTTGAACGGACCCTGGTTATGAAAGAGTGCCTCAATCCTGTTTTTGATGAATGGCAAACAATGAAAAATCACACGTCACCCCTCCCCTGAGAGATGCAAAGGTACTCATTTCTAAAAGCATTGCTAGGCCACACAAGGTTTAAAGTACAGTTATTAGAGAATTGTCAGTGAGCCTTTAGAGAAAACTAACACTTTGAAATTTGTGATGCCAGTGTTTTGAGGCAGGTTTGTACTTGCCCTGTTTTGTTTAACTGGTGTAACTAATGTAAACTACAAAAGAGGGCATATATCACATTGCTGGACATTGCGAAGCAATGGAATGGAATTAGTATACATAATGAGGGCTTGGAATAGAGTATGGAAAATGTAGCCCTTCCTTATCTGAAACATAGAAAGTGCATTTGCTTTCTAAGCCAGGCAAAATTGTTTTGGTTCCTTATGTTCCTATTGGCATTGCACTAAGTTTTCTGAAAGATTACTAACAATGTCTTTGAACACGTTTCAAATCATTACCTTAAAAATGTTAACATTCAGGAATTGCTGTTCACTTTAGTAGAAAATTAGAACATGATTTATTCTTGTTAAAAAGGCCATTAAAAAGGCAGAGAGTATAAGAAAGTTATGTTAAACTTTTATAAGAGACATGATTAGTGAAATAACTCCACAGAGGCTAATATTCTAACACAAAGTCACTATTTTCATGTGTATAGTACTTGGCTCTGAGAGTCAACTCTCAGAGTGAACAGAACTTTTGACATTCATGTTTATATCTGTCACAGGGCTCCGTGACTGGGACAGGTTAACAGCCCCAATCAGGGAACTCATAATCTATGCTGGCTGGCCTCATTTCAATTGCTACAGTTAACTCCCAAGTGGAAACATGGGCAATTCTGGGCACTGCATATTTGGAAGGATGTCTTGGCCCTCGAAAGGGAACAAAGGAGATTTGCTGGAATGGGAACGGGACTCGGGAAGCTGGATTGCTGACCAGAGAAGGTAAAGGGAGATTTGATGGACGTGTTTAGCATCATAACGTTCTGTCCTGTTGAAGATGGTCATTGTCTGGCACGTGCACTGTGAATGTTATTTGCCACTTTTCAGCACAAGCCTGGATATTGTCCAAATCTTGCTGCCAAAGGGTCAGGATCTGCTTCAATATCTGAACGGTTGGGAATGGGGCTGAGCTTAATGCAGTCATCAGTGAACATCCCCACTTCTGACCTGGTGGTGGAGGGAATGACTTTAATGAAGCAACTGAAAATAGTTGGGCCTAGGATATTATCTTAAGGAACTCCTGCAGATCTGAGATGATTTTTTTGGGCATTGCTGTCCTATCTGGTTGCCCTTCGGAAGCTGGTGGTAAGATGTCATTTTAAACTGTTGCTGTCCATTTGGCTATAGTACTGCTAGGGAGGTAGTTCCAGGATTTTGACCCAGCGACAGCGACAGCAATGGCGATATATTTCCAAGTCAGGGTGGCGAGTGGCTTGATGGAGAATTTGCAGGCAGTGGTGTTCCCATGTATCTGCTGCCTCTGGTCCTTCTAAATGGTAGAGGTCGTGAATTTGAAAGCTTCAGTCTGAGGAGCCTTGGTGAAATTCAGCAGTGCATCTTGTAGATAGTACACACGACGTCAGTGGTATAGTGAGTGGATGCTTATGGGTGAGGTGCCAGTAAGTGAGCTGCATTGTCCTGGATGTGTCAAGCTTCTTGGAGCTACACCGATTCAATAACCTGGAACAATCGCAACCATCTTCCTAGTTACGCTTCAATCAGAGGAAGGTTTTCTGTTTCCCATCCAGTTTTTTTTCCCAAGTCTCCTTGGCATTTGACTGCTTTGATGTCAGTGTTGGTCACCCTCAGCTCAGTACGTTAAATGGGAGAATTTGCAGTGCCGTTAGAAAAGAACAGTGGAGTGGGGCTAATTAGATACTTCTTTCAGATAACCAGTACAGAAGTGATTGAGGGGCTGAATGGCCTGTCTCATTCTATGTTTCTCGGTGTTAAAATACCAATAATATTAACAGCAAGAGACTGTGTGGACTGTGGGGTAATCTTGTGTCATGTGTTCATTGTATTGTATGTCGCTATTCCTCAGCCACCCCAGCATTGCCATGGAAAAGAAAGGTAGAAAATTAATTACTTGTTATCTCCCCTTGATTCTGGAGAAGGGGCTGTACAAGATCGAACCAGCCTCAGATACTTAGCTCAAGTTGAATGAAAAGAGAAAAAGAAAGAGTTGCATTTATTTTTGTACTGGGTACCACGGTACCTCAGTGGTTAGCACCGCTGCTTCACAACACCAGGGACCCAGGTTTAATTCCACCCTCGGGCAACTGTCTGTGTGGAGTTTGCACATTCTCCTCGTGTCCGCATGGGTTTCTACAGGGTGCTCCAGTTTCCTGCCACAGTCCAAAGGTGAGTTAGCCATGGGAAATACAGGGTTACAGGGGTAGGTCTGGGTGGAATGCTCTTTGGAGGGATAGTGTGGACTTGCAGTCATAAAGTCATGGAGATGTACAGCACGGAAACAGACCCTTCAGTCCAACCTGTCCATGCCGACCAGAGATCCCAACCCAATCTAGTCCCATTTGCCAGCATTTGGCCCATATCCCTCTAAACCCTTCCTATTCATGTAGCCATCCAGATGCCTTTTAAATGCTGTAATTGTCCCAACCTCCTTTGTGCTAGTTACAGTTCAACTAGACAAAAGTTTTCCTGGTACCCATTCCAGCTTTTTTCTGGGGTTCCTTGATATGATACTCCATACCACTTCCTCTGGCAGCTCATGCCATACACACACACCGTCCTCTTAGGTCCCTTTTATATCTTTCCCCTCTCATCTTCAACCTATGTTGGGACTAGGTTGGGACTCCCCCACCCCGGGGAAAAGACCTTGTCTATTTATCCTGTCCTTGATTGTATAAACCTTTATAAGGTCACCCCTTGGCCTCTGACACTCCGGGGAAACAGCTCCAGCCTATTCAACCTCTCCCGATAGCTCAAACCCTGGCAACATCCTTGTAACTCTTTTCTGAACCCTTTCAAGTTTCACAATATCCTTCCAATAGGAGGGAGACCAGAATTGCACACAACATTCCAAAAGTGGACTAACCAATGTCTTGTACAGCCGCAACATGACCTCCCAACTCCTGTACTCAATACTCTGACCAATAAACAAATGCATGGACTTGATTGGCCAAATGCCTTGCTTTCACACGGTAGGGATTCCATGATCCTGCATAATGATTTTCACAATCTCAGGACATCGCAAAGTACTTTTCAACCAATGAAGTGCCTGTTGAAGCATGGCAGGTATGGCAGCCAATTTGCACACAGCAGGACACCACAAATTGCGATGCAATAATGACCAGATCATCTGGGTTGTGGTGACATTGGAGGAGAAAAAAAATGACTTATGGTTCTCCAGATGTATAGATTGGAAGGCTACGCTAAGTGGGCAACCCTGCTCCTTTCCTGCTCTCTGGATTACACCAACCAAAACCATCAATAGTAAAATATAATTAAAGAACTGCAGATGCTGGAAAGCTGAAAAATGACAGAAAATGCTGGAGCAACTCAACAGGTCTGGCAACATCTGTGGAGAGAAAAACAGATTAATATTTTGAGTCTGGTGAACCTTCAGCAAAACACGGTATGGATTTCACTTTGAGTCCACACACTGTGTCAGTTAAAGCATCTGGATCAGAGCCAATTCTTTTCACTTCCTTCTTGCTAAGTCATTGCAGATAGTACACACAGTGCTCTACTATTAACTAGTTCATTGCTCGAAGCAGCAACCACACTAGGACAGAATGGGGGCAACTGAGGAAAACTGAAAGGAGTAAACTAAAATGATGCACTTACTTACTTTGTCAGAATAAGTATGTTGAAGCAAAAAGTGATCAGATGCTGACGAGCCCCTGTTTATGCTGCTTTGGACCAGTCCTGGTCTCTTTAAAGAATAAAAGGGAACTTATTTGCTGCATGAGCAATTTTGATACAAAATGTTTGGCTTTTTAATTACTTTTCCATTTGTTGCTATGTATAGTAAACATGATTGGCAGCTTCACTAGGCATCCAATCCCATACCATCTGAAGGTTTTTACTACTGAAGTTAATTATGTTTTAAGACAGCTTTCAGTGTGATGACAATCCTGGATTGTGGAGAAGCCTCAGTTGGGTAGGCACTGAACACATCAAGAGATTTTGTCTGGGACATGTGGAGGTGACATTGAGGTGTTAGAGGAAGAGCACAATTCTCGAAACTGGCCTTCTACCCAATCCTTAGCACAACGTATGGCTGGGTCGACCTGCACTTCCACACATCATTTACTGTATCCATTGCTCCTGATGTGGTCTCCTCTACATTGGGGAGGCAGGACACCTACTCGCAAACCACCTCAGAGAACATCTCCGGGATACCTGCACCAATCAACCCCACTGCCCTATGGCCGAACACTTTAATTCCCACTCCGCCAAGGACATGCAGGTCCTGGGCCTCCTCCATTGCCACTCTCTTACCACCCGACGCCTGGAGGAAGAATGCCTCATCTTCTAACTCGGGACCCTCCAACCCCATGGCATCAATATGGATTTCCCCAGTTTCCTCATTTCCCCTCCCCCCCACTTTATCCCAGTTCCAACCTTCCAGCTCAGCACCACCCTAATGATCCTACCTGTCCATCTTCCTTCACATCTATCCGCTCCAGCCTCTCCTCTGACCTATCACCATCACCCCCACCTCCGTCCACCTATCGCACTCTCAGCTACCTTCCCCACAGCCCCACCCCCCTCCCATTTATCTCTCCATCCCCTTGGTTCACAGCCTCATTCCTGATGAAGGGCTTTTACCTGAAAGGTCGATTTTCCTGCTCCTCAGATACTGCCTGACCTGCTGTGCTTTTCCAGCACTACACTCTCGACTCTGACCTCCAGCATCTGCAATCCTCACCTTCACCAGGTATTGGATGCATCAGCCATCTCATAACCCACTGAAACAAAGTGAAAACAAATCATTCTCAATCCCCAGTGACTGCATAACAAGGATTATGTTGATTGAGATCACTTCTGTCTCATCTCCACAATGCCACAGCATTTTCCATCCTTGTCCACATACGCAGCAACTTCTGTCCTATTGTGTAAAAATAGTGTTAAATGTGCAAAGGTTTCTCATGTAATGTGGCATTAAAGCACACATGACTTTGGCGAGTGGGTGGCTGTGGTGCGTCACAGCTAATAGATTTCAGCTCCTAAAGGTTGAATCAAGATTAACTGCAACTACAGGTAGATGTGTCACATGGTGTTAGAGGAGAGATACTGGGGAAACACAAGAGTAACTTTGATTATTTTAAAGAAGGTGGGGTGTTTTGTTTTCAGCTACTGTTCCCTGCCAGATCATATGATTACAGCTTTGAGACTCAATATCAAATCCTAACGCAGAAATTCTTGACAGGAATGTCCAAAAAAGACGAGTATGTCTTGGTGTGATTTCTAATTTATCATGTCCTAACGACAAAGGTTTATCTCCCAAAGCTGAGATTGAGTTACGAGATTTTCAGACATAAAGGGGGAAGGAATAATGATTGCCCCGATAGAGTCATTGCCTGTTCCTTTTGTCACTGACACAATCAAACTCTGTAAAGGAAGACTCTATTTCTAACTTCAAAAAGAGTATGTTTTATTCTTCAACTGTCTTCCTGATCCTCTCCAGGGTACAAGCCAACTCTTCAGAGTTGTCCTGGAGTTTTGCGGAATTAAAAATTAATCTTCTGAGCAGCAGGCAAATGCAAGAGGATAATAACTGATGGGTTGAAAATATTGTGGGTTTTCTTTATTTTAATATTTATATTTCTACAAATAAAAATATTTTGATTGGAGAAAGAAAAGTCTGTTTGACTGCAGGTGGAAAATCATGTGATAAAACCTTCAGGAATAAATTCAGACAGAATTGACAACTCAAACATCTACCAGGCTGAATAAACTCTGCACCCAATCCCTTCACAAGGTGCGTGTTAGCTGATTAAATGCTCATCAATCACTGACACGACAGGTCTGTTGTTTCTTCTGTGTTATTATAAAGTGCCTATAGAATTATGAATGTAAAGCAATAACAGACATTATCAAAATTAGAATGCTTCCACATATTGCTAACCCCAGTCAGGCATGTGAACATTGCTGGATTGATTTTAGGGAACAGCCAGAGATGTCAATGAGCCAAACTAAAATACCTTCTAAATGCACGCATGTCTCATGTAGGAAAACTCAGATTTGTTGAGCTGCCTTCCTGGTTTGTGACTAACCATTTTCCTTTCCCTGAACGTATGTTAATAAGTGTGAGCAAACTGACAGGCTTGAGTTAATGTTTTGACAAGAAGCAGGCGAGAGACAGTCTGTGCGTACGTGATGATAGGAACGTTATGTTTCTGGCATTTTCAGAGGGACTGCTATTTGTGCAAGGAAAAGGAAGCAAGGGTAAGGAGCAGTGCTGTCACCCCTTGCCTCTTCTGGGTGTCAATATACATCTGCTTTTTCTAAAGACCCCTGCTCTGCTGAGAGTGAAAGTATAAGTCTGGGAATTCTTTAGTTAAATGTTCAAATGTCAATATCTGAGCAACAGGAATTTTTAACAAAGAGGCAGCAAACAACAAGATCTGATTGTTGTCAAAGTGCAAAATACAGTGCAAGAAATCTGAAAATAAAAACAGAAATAAGCTAGAAATGGTCAGCAGATAAAGTGGCATCTTTGAAGAAACAGTCTCATACCTAAGAGAAGGCCTTTTGATCTGTGAAGCTGACCGACTGACTTCCCTGTTTTTTCACAGATCTATGTTCTTGCCTTTCGTTGTTCCTTTATCCCCATCATTTCCACTGGGATTTCAAATGTTATTGATGCTAAGCTGTAGTCCTCCTAAGCATTTCATGATCAATTAAAGCTGCAACAGTTAACAGCAACCATTTATCGAGTAGAAACAGACTCAGATGAATTATGTCAGATGGAGGGAAGTGGAGAATTAAGTGTCTAAAGGTTCAGCATTGGCTGCAATGTTATCTTTCATCTGCATTAATGACTTAGACTTTGAAACAATGCAATATCGTCTAATCTGCCAACGTCACCAAATTGGGTGGAAATGTGTTTGCAATGGAACCAGCATTGAAATTACAGAGCAAGCTGGACCATGTAAGTAAGTGGGCAAACACACATTTCTGCAGATGCTGGAAACCTGAAACAACAAAAAAGGCTGGAAAATATTAGCACGTTTCTGTGGAGAGAAACAGTTATAGTTTCAGCTTAATGACTTTCCATCAGAAAAAATGTAGGAGGTCAGCATTAAAACCAATACAACACAGATACAGGGAGTGTCAGATAGGTTGGGCAAGAAAACATATTGCCTCCATGAATGGGTTTGAATTAACGGAAAGCAATCTAGAGTCCGAAAAAGTCTAAGGTAGTGCCACTGTTTAAGAAGCATGGTAAAGACAAGCCAGGGAACTATAGACCAGTGAGCCTGACCTCAGTGGTGGGCAGGTTGTTGGAGGGAATCCTGAGGGACAGGATGTACATGTATTTGGAAAGGCAAGGACTGATTCGGGATAGTCAACGTGGGTTTGTGCGTGGGAAATTATGTCTCACAAACTTGATTGAGTTTCTTGCAGAAGTAACAAAGAGGATTGATGAGGGCAGAGCGGTAGATGTGATCTATATGGACTTCACTAAGGGGTTCCACAAGTTTCCCCATGGGACACTGGTTAGCAAGGTTAGATCTCACCGAATATAGGGAGAACTAGACATTTGGATACAGAACTGGCTCAAAGGTAGAAGACAGAGGGTGGTGGTGGAGGGTTGTTTTTCAGACTGGAGGCCTGTGACCAGTGGAGTCCCACAAGGATCACTGCTGGATCCTCTACTCTTTGTCATTTACATAAATGATTTGGATGCGAGCATAAGAGGTACAGTTAGTAAGTTTGCAGATGACACCAAAATTGGAGGTGTAGTGGACAGTGAAGAAGGTTACCTCAGATTACAATAGGATCTGGACCAGATAGGCCAATGGGCTGAGAATTGGCAGATAGAGTTTAATTCAGATAAATGCAAGGTGCTGCATTTTGGGAAAGCAAATCTTAGCAGGACTTACACACTTAATGGTAAGTCCTAGGGAGAGTTGCTGAACAATGAGATCTTAGAGTGCAGGGTCATAGCTCCTTGAAAACAAAGTTGCATGTCGATAGGATAGTGAAGAAGGCCTTTGGTATGCTTTCCTTTATTGGTCAGAGTATTGAGTACAGAAGTTGGGAGGTCATGTTGCGGCTGTACAGGATATTGGTTAGGCCACTGTTGGAATGTTGTGTGCAATTCCGCTCTCCTTCCTTCTTTTGCCTGGTGTCGGATAGTTCAGAACTAGAGGGCATAGGTTTAGGGTGAGAGGGGAAATATATAAAAGAGAGCTTAGGGGCAACTTTTTCACACAGAGGGTGGTACGTGTATGGAATGAGCTGCCAGAGGAAGTGGTGGAGGCTGGTACAATTGCAACACTTAAAAGGCATTTGGATGGGTATATGAATAGGAAGGGTTTGGAGAGATCTGGGCTGGGTGCTGGCAGCTGGGACTAGATTGGGTTGGGATATCTGGTCAGCATGGACGGGTTGGACCGAAGGGTCTGTTTCCATGCTGTACACCTCTATGACTCTAAGTCAATGATATCCAGCCAATGCAGGACAGCAATTAATAAGGCCATTCAAACTACATAGAAAAATCAGTCAGATGTGAGATAAGAGTCAGTTATGAATAAATTGTAAAGCGCTCCAATGAAACCTTAATTTGAATACTGCACCCAGCTCTGGCCATAGTACCACCAGGGACGGGACGTGCTGTCCCTGGAGATGGAGCATGCGGTGTCTACTAATACTCTTGGCCTCTTTAGGGAAACTGGGCACCGTGGGGAATAGAGTGCTTTATTTCCCCCTCCAATTCTTTTTTTGATTTAGACCCTACCGTCCCCATCACCTTTTTCAATCAACATTGCTCGCTGTGGGCTCTGCTTGTCACTGGGACATTGTCCACATGGGTGACCTTTCTGGTGATGGAATGTTAATAAAGTTATTTTCACTTGGCGTCTTTCACTGTATCTTGCACCTGCACACACAAACATGAGGAGAATAAAGAAAACAAAGGAGAAAAAGATATGTAACCAGGAAATCAGAATGTCCTCAGAAAAAAAGAATAGAACCACCAGGGAAACATAAAAATGCAAAATGGAGCGAGATGTTCACCCTTAATATCAAGAGGTTGAAATATCAGAGAAAACCCGAAAAGTTTTGAGGCATCAATGAAGCAGTTTTACAGGTTAGTGAGATAATAACTGGCACAGAAATGTCTATAACTTCAAAATAAACCATAGGAAATGACCAAGGAGACAATGGTTCTTAATGTAAGGCTGGCTTTTGAATGTTCTTTCTCATTCAGAGAGTAGTGGGGGTGGGAGATGTAAATCAAGGATATGTTTAAGAAGGATTCACATGCTACAAGGTCCAAAGTGTCAAGTATTCCTGGAAATGAGTTCTGATAGCTGAATGACTTTTTCGATTCCTTAATGAACTTATGACTTTATGAAGCTCTGAGTCACCTGTTATAATTGGGAACATTGCTTATTACATCACAACCACCACAGATCGATAGCATTCACAGTTAAACTCACAGATTCAGTAAAATTGCTGTAATTTAAAGTGTTTGTTTTCAGTCAGCACATAAAGAAGTGCAATGGACACCCCCCACCACCACATGTTTCCTGAATGTATTCAGCTTCTCACACATTCCTACTTTATTGTTTCTCACTCCACTGTTTGAAACACATTTAAAGCTGAAGCCTTTATCAAAAGCACAATCAAAATCTGAATGAAGAGCTCAGAGCTGTGATTGCCACTGCTTTTTAAAGTCCATTGTCTTCTATTTTGATCGCTGCACATTCTTCAAGCATAAAGGTTTGAAACTCTGTCTCTCTTTATTACTGGTCTTGAGAAAGTTTGTTCCCTTTCTGGTCAGATTGCTGTCTATGTAGAAATTACAGATAAAATTGATATAATGTGACATTTACACACCATGTTCCTTCTACCTACGCGTTTTCTGCAAAAGGTATAGCTATTCATGATAGAATTTACTGCTATTTTGGACCTAATCTATGAAGGAACATGTAGTATACTTTTCCATTCCTCTCTTTATTGCAAGGCCATCTGCCATCAAACACAAAGAACATTATCATTAGCTGCACTAACTGTAGCCCAGTTCACGTCACAAAGTGATTTATCCATTGACTTTCAAGTACATTTCACTGAGTGAAAGACTGAATGAACAGTAATGGGCATGTGGTGTAACATATGACAGGGAGAAGCCAAGATACTTGGTTAGAATTAATTTATTGGTCGGTAAACCAGTCAAAAATGACTGTGTAAGACAGTTACCCACCCCAAGCCCATGTAACCAAGGCAAAGAACATTAAGTCAATGCAGCTTTTGTTTTTATTCCATGGCAATCCAGACTGTCACAGGATTTTTTTCCACAATTCTACCCATTGTTCCATTGTGATTGCAAATGTGTGTCTTTGAGCTTAGGCTAATGTTTCCTCTTTATGTGGCCTCCCTTTAATCCCCATTCTGATGAGTGATCTAGTTAAAACTGGGCTCACATTATAACTTATTGTAATATAGTGTTCCTGTGAAGTTAAGAAGCTGTTAACAGAAGCTCAAGAATGTTGTCTGGTTAAAAAACACAGGCACTCTACACAAGCTACTTACACTTTACCCATGCAACAACATCCATTTCAAACAGAACAAGGACAGTTAGAGATGGGAAACAAATGCAAGCTTTGCCAATAACCCTCACTTCCCATAAAAGGATACATTTCAGAAAAAGGGGTCACATATTTAAGAAAATCAGACATAGGAGCAGAATTAGGCCATTTGGCCCTTTGAGTCTGCTCCGCTAATTGCTCACGACTGATATGCTTCTCAACCCCATTCTCCACCCTGTAACCTTTGATCCCCTTACTAATTAAGAATCTATTTCTGTCTTCAATACACCCAATGACTTAGTCTCCACAGCCTTCTGTGGCAACGAGTTCCACAGATTCATCACCCCGACTGAAAAAATTCCTCCTCATCTCAGTTCTGAAGGGTCCTTCACTCTGAGGCTGTGCTCTCAGGTCCTTGTCTGTCCTACCAGTGGAAGCATCTTCTCTGTGTCCACTCTATCCAGTCCTCTCAGTGTTCTGTAAATTTATTTGAGAATCCCTTCTCATTCTTCCAAACTCCATTGAATACAGACCCAGAGTCTTCAAACGCTCCTCATATAACAAGTCCTTCATCCCCAGGATCATTCTTGAAAATCTCCTCTGCACCTTTCCCAAGGCCAGCACACCCTTTCTTAGATGCATGACCCGTAATGTTCAGAATATTCCAGATGCTCTCTGACCAGAGCCTTATACAGCCTCAGCAGCACATCTTGCACTTGCATTCTAACCCTTTCAAAATGAATGCTAACATTGCACTTATCCTCCTGACTGCCAACTGAACCTACATGTTAACCATAATTGAATGCTGAACTAGGATTTCCAAGCCCTTTTGTACTTCACATTTCCACATGTTGGAAAAAGTCTCCATCTCTATTCTTCCTACCTCACACTTTCCCACATTGTATTCCATCTGCCACTCCTTGCCCTCTCCCATAGCTTGCCAAAGTCCTTCTGCAGCCTCCCTGCTTCCTCAGCACTACCTGTCCTTCATCTATCTTCATGTCATCAGCAAACTTTGCAAACATGCCCTCAGCTCCTTCATCCAGGTTGGTAATGTATGACATGAAATGGCTGTGGTCCCAACACTGACCCCTGTGGAACTCCACTCGTCACCAGCTGCCAGTGTCATCTCAAGACAGTGATGAGGAGCAATGTTGTCTCTGAGTGCAGTCAATCTCTGGAATTCTTTACTACACAGGGCTGTCGAGTCTGATTTGTCAAGTATATTCAAGGCTGAAATAGACAGATATTTCATCTATAAGTGATCAAATAGTTATAGGGAAAAGGCAGAAAGTGGAATTGGGGATTATCAGATCAGAGCTGAAAATGTGTTGCTGGAAAAGCGCAGCAGGTCAGGCAGCATCCAAGGAACAGGAGAATCGACGTTTCGGGCATAAGCCCTTCTTCAGGAATAAGCCCTGACTTTCTCTCGAAGATTATCAGATCAGCCATGACCTCATTGAATAGCAGAGAAAAATTCAATGGGCTGAATGAGCTACTTCTGTTTTTACATCTTATGATCATGACTACCTATGTATTAGCTATTATTTTTTTCATTATAGAATCCCTACAGTGTGGAAACAGGCTCTTCAGCCCACACCAACTCTCCAAAAAGTAACCCACTCAGACCCATTCCCTATTATCCTCCATTTACCCCGGACTAATGCACCTAACCTAACATCCCTTAACACTATGGGCAATTTAGCATGGCCGATTCACCTAACCTGCACATCTTTGGATTGTGGGAGGAAACCCACAAAGACAGTCGCCCAAGATTGGAATCAAACCCAAGTTCCTGGCACTGCAAAGCAGCAGTGCTAACCATTGAGCCACTGTGCTGCCCTAGTTCTTTAAATGTTAATCAGTGCTTATCTACTAATACACAATTTAACATGGTTTCCAAATCTGCCACATCTAACTCACCTCTCTGAACTCTTGTCACTTTCAGGTTTAACATGAAATTTTATGGTATTATAGTAACCCTTTCAGAAAGGATCTTCTATTTAAAAAATTGAATAAAATCGTTCTTGGTACATAATCTTGGACCTGGTTGGTTCCTCAACATAACACTCCAGAAAAGCATCTCACAGACATTCCAGTAATTCATCCCATAACCTTAGCGCGAATCAGTTTTACTCAGTTTGCATGTAGAGAGGTAAAATCAAATAAAGAACTGCTGATGCTGGAAATTCAAAATAAGCACAAAAATTGCTGGAGAAACTCAGTAGGTCTAGCAGTATCAGTGGAGGGGTTGGTTAGCTCAGTTGGTTGGATAGCTGCTTTGCGATGCAGAGTAACACTGACAGCGTGGGTTTAATTCTGCACTATCTGTGGCTACCTCTCAGGAATAGTTTTAGCTGCTATTGTTAATCTTGAAGGACTCGCCTTCTCAACCTAGTCCCTCAACTGAGGAATGGTCACCCTCAGGTTAAACCACCACGAGTCTTCTCTCTCTCTCTCTCTCTAATGAGAAGTAGGATGATGGCAACTTTACTTTATATTCCCCTTGTTACACTATCTCAAGTTTCCTTATTAGTCACAATTTTGAGATGCCGGTGTTGGACTGGGGTGTACAAAGTTAAAAATCACACAACACCAGGTTATAGTCAACGGGTTTATTTGGTAGCACTAGCTTTCTGAGCACTGCTCCTTAACCTCCTGATGAAGGAGCAGTGCTCCGAAAGCTAGTGATCCCAAATAAACCTGTTGGACTATAACCTGAGTTGTGTGATTTTTAACTTCCTTATTCGTGTTGTGATAAACATCACCACTGCTGTTTGGTCACCTAGAAGCAAATCCCACCAATGTTTTCTGCACCTTGCTACTTCCAACTAATCTAATCCTGAACTCTAAAATGAAGGACATCCATCCCTACAGTATACCAATGCCCCCTTTAAATTATTATAGTGTTCACCTAACCCTGGAATTGGAAACATTTGGGGATCCCTGAAAAATATTGTACAAATGTGCAAGGATATTGCTGTCTCAATTGTCGTTTGTCTTATACAGTTACACACTTTATAATTCTGCACAGCACTCAGAGATTCAGATCAACATAGTAGCCGAAACTATTCTAGTGCTCTGCTATGTAAAACCAGACACGTCTCTGGTCGGTACAATCACATACTTTCTAAAGTTAATCAATCCTTTCATATTACACATTCCACAGTAATCTTGCCTCTTTATGGTTCTGAACAGTTCTCTGCTCTATCTGTTTACAGTGATTATTCCTTAAAACGGTGTGTGACTTTTCTTTGTGATTCTAAACTGGCTTTGCACCCTCTGCTAACTGCAATCATTTTGTTGGGTGAGGTTAAAAAGCCTCACACATTTTTGTGGTCTGCCGTCCTTTATAATTTTAAAGTAGATGCTTCCCTCCAGCTTTCTCGATTCCTGCATCCAGGTTGCACCCTTTCTATTTAGTGATTGATTAATTTCTACATTCTTTCCAATGACGAGAGCAATACCAGCTTTTCCTGACTTTCTGTCCTTGTTGAATGTCTCATTTTCTTGGACCGTAAAGTTCCATCCTTGATCTCCTTATAGTTAAACTTCTGTAATGATTATCCGGTCATGTATATGATTCTCTATTGACAATTCATCTGTTTTAATACAAATGCTATAATTACTTAGTTACAGAAACCTTACTTCTGTTTTGTTTTACATTTTTTTTAAAACTTAGGCCCTATCTGTTGTCATACTTTGTTCCAATCACTGTCCCTTCTTGCACACGACATATCATCACCTTTATTGCTAACTTGATTTAGTGGCTTGCCATTTCTCTTTAAGTTACTCAATTTTTTTCCCCATATTAGCCCTTCCTTCTCAAGTCATACAACTTGTCAACACGCTGATCCCAGATCCATCCTAACAGAACAGCCCCCATTTTCCCTAGGTATCAGTGCCCCACAGACTGTAACCCCACACCAACCTCCTTTCAACCACCCATTCACTTCTCTTATTTTATTTACTCTATGCAAACTTGCATGCGGATCAGGTAAAAATCCAGAGATTGCCACCCTTGTGCTTCTGCTTTTTCTAATGTAGTGCCTAGCTCCTCAGACTCTATGCAAACTCTGTTGCCTGCATTCAATCGAGCAAGCCCCACTCATTTGTCCTCACTATGTTTGCTAACTTGCATTGGCTTCCAGCCCCTCACGGTTTGGATTTTGATCCTTGTGTTTAAATCACTCCATAGCCATTGTGTTGTGCTTCCGTAACCTCCTGCAGCCTTACTAACCTAAAAGAAAGTTAAAAATCACACAACACCAGGTTATAATTCAACAGGTTTATTTGGAAGCACTAGCTTTCGGAGCACTGCTCCTTCATCAGGTGGTTGTGTCAGAAGGAGCAGTGCCCTGAAAGCTAGTGCTTCCAAATAAACCTGTTTAACTATAACCTGGTGTTGTGTGATTTTTAACTTTGTACACCCCAGTCCAACACCTGCACCTCCAAATCATAACCTAAAAGAACTCTGCATTGTTCTAATTCAAGCCTCTATTGAATCCCTCACTCCCTTTGTCCTATCTTTTGAAATGATTCGAATTGATTATTGTCACATGTACCTACATACAGTGAAAAGTTTTGTTTTGCGTGCAGTATAGACAGATCATATGAACAAAGTGTATTAGGGTAATAGAACAGAGTGAGGAATACAATGTTACAGCTGCGGAGAAGGTGCACAAGATAAGCATTAAATGTAAAATTTGGGAAGTTCATTCAGAAGGCTAATAACAGTGGGGAAGAAGCTGTTCTTGAAACTTTGTGATTTTAAGCTTTTGTATCTTCAGCCTGACAGAAGAGGTTGGAAGAGATTATAATTGGGGGTGGGAGGGGAAGGGGTCTTTGATGATGTTGGCTGACTTTCCAACCCAGCGAGAAGTGTAGATCCATCAACGATATTCATGCTTCCACGAGAAGTGTAGATGGAGTCAACAGTAATCATGCCTCCAGGCATAAAGCCCTAAGGCTCTTGAATTCCCTCTTTAATGGCTCTATCTCTTCATCACTTGCTCTTCTTTTAACACTTTCCATAAAGCCTATGATGGAATTATTTAGTCACTACTCCTACCTCTGCTTCTTTGGCTCAGTCCAAAGGTTTGTCTGATGTCTTGTGGAGCGACCAGTCATGTTTCATTAAAAGTGCTATGTAATTGCAAGTTGTTGTTCTAATCTAAAGCACTTGGACTAACATAACATTTTGTTATTGTCACCTTGTCCCCCAACTTGCTCTGAAATCATTAACACTTCATTTCATACATATGCTGGCAGCCTGACAAGTCAGAGCTAGGGTTCTGTAAAATCTGTAACAAGAACACCATTTGGTACTTTATAGACTTGCAAACAAACCAAAGTGATAGCCTGAAGTGCAAAATAATATCATTTTGCCTCTTTCCTACATCCTGTGGATCTTCAGTGATGATCCAGGTTTTCTGTAGGTGTAAAGGGAGATTCCTAAACACCGGAAGCAGGAAAAATACTGGGTAATGAAGGTTCCCACTCCCCTACTTCAGTAAAATAGTTTAAATCAGTTTACTCAAAAATAGGCATATTTTAAAACTCTTTACTATGCCATGTATCACTTCCACTTAATTCACAAGGGAATGAATCTTCTATTCACTAACACAGTTCATTAAACTCAACCCCTATCTGACCTCAGGCTACACCTTCTGCTACGCGTCAAAGACAGATTCCACGGTTAATTATACTTTTATTAGCTCTACTTTATTTATCATTCACACGTTGGCAACAAACCATTTGACCCAGCCTCAAAGTGGTATCACTAAGCTAATCCTCAGACTCCAGATATTTATTACTGTTAACTCAGTCGACAAAGCATGTTCCAGACTCCTGGGTGCTGACAGTTAATTGCTAGTATGGTTCATGAAGAAAAATTCATAGTCTGTCAATACGTTCGGGTTCACCATATTTATTATCATTGATTATATAACCTCAGTATTAATTTTATCTGAATAACACTTTACAAAGACGTGTTATTATTGAGTTCCGCCTTCTCCCAAGGGTAATTAAACAAGGTGAAATTGCACGTTGCTAAAAGTCTGATGGAAAATGCCCAGAAGGAAGGCGACTGTTGGGATCATTGTTGTTCCATTAGTAATCACACAGCGATAACTTCTGAAAGGCTTCTCCACAAAGTGTTGACTGACATTCAATGAATGTTTAATCATAATTTAAATGTAGTTCGTGCAGAAATTCTGGACAAAAGCCCAGAGAACATATAACGTAGACCCACAAGGAGCAGGCATTGTTAAAACTATGGAGGGTCTGGACAGAGTAGATAAGGGGAAATTGTTCCCACCTGTGAATGCTACACAAACAAATGGGCATTGATTTAAAGTAATTGGCAAAGGATGCAAAATGACTTGAGCAAAGAAGTGGTTAAGGTCTGGAATGCGCTGCCTGAGAGTGCAGTCAAGACAGGTACAATTGAGTTTTGAAAAGACATTTAAATGGTTAATTACATGAAAAGGAACCATACCCAAGGTTACAGGATAAAGGTAGGAGAATGGCATTATGTGAAATGCTCATTTGGAGAGCTGATGTAAACTCAGTGGGCCGAATGGCCTCCTGCGCTGACAGCTTTCAGAGATTCTGTGGTACTGCTTGATTCAGACTACAGGAGCCAGACAGGAGTAGTTACGCTGTATTCAACAAACCCAGCAAGCAATCGAGTGCAAAATCAGAACATAGGAGGAAACAAGGTCATCTCTTGGTCTGTGGCACTTGGAGGATTTCTTAAATGTGATGAGTGTTTACTGCCTTTATTATCCTTGTAGGCTGCGAGTTCCAGATTTTCATCAACGTCGAGTGAAAAAACATTCTCTTAAACTCCGCTGTAATTGTTCTGCCAGTACTTCCAATCTATGGGCCCATCTCGTGATGTCCCTAAAGAGTATATTTCCACCCTATCTCCTCTTTCTAGGCCCCTCTATTATATTTCCATTGCACCTGCTCAATTCCAAAGATAAAGAACATAGTCTTCCTGAAAAAAGTCAGACCAGATTTGAAATGTCAACTCTGTTTCTCTCTCCACAGTTGCTGCCAGATCTGCTGAGTTTCTCCAGCATTCTGAGTATTTGTTTAACATAACCAATCCAGGTGATTCCATCAGCTATAATTTCTCATTCCTGGCAATATTCTCAGAAACTTCCTTGACCCTGGGTGGTGTGAGACCATCTTTCCTGCAAGTGGTGACCAGAATTGGACACAGTGCTCTAGCAATGCCCTCATTTTTGTCTGATCAAATTCGAGTATTAAGTTCTCTGCTATTTTCTGAGCCTTGGCTAATAAAGGAAATCATAGAATCCCTACAGTGTGGAAATAGGTCATTCGGCCCAACACGTCCATACCAACCCTCCAAAGATTAAACTACCCAGACCCATTCCCCTATCCTACATTTGCCCCTAATGCACCATACCTACATATCCCTGAACGCTACGGAGCAACTTAACTTGGCCAATTCACCTGACCTGCACATCTTTGGATTTTGGGAGGAAACTGGGCCACCTGGAGGAAACCTATGCAGACATGGGGAGAATGTGCAAACTCCACACAGACCATCACCCAAGGTGGGAATCAAACCCGGTTCCCTGACACTGTGAAACAGCAGTGCTAACCACTAAGCCACCATGCTGCCCACTGTCATCACTTATGCTTTCCTAACCACTTTGCCCAAATGTCCTACTACCTTCTGTGGAATCATGGTCATTACTCCAAGACAAGCCCCGTTAGTCAACTAACCATTTATTGTGTGTGAAAGAAATACTATGGATGATGGAAATCTGAGGTAAAAATTAAAAGTGTTGAGAAAATTCAGGCAGCATCTATCATAGAGTCATAGAGATGTACAGCATAGAAACAGACCCTTTAGTCCAACCTGTCCATGCCGACCAGACATCCCAACCCAATCTAGTCCCACCTGCCAGCAACTGGCCCATATCCCTCCAAAACCTTCCTATTCATATACCCATCCAAATGCCTCTTAAACGTTGCAAAGCTAATGGGTGAATCTTATAGGGGTCTGAGTAACATGGACTGAGCAAGATTTGTGACAGAATCAAATGAGAACTCTGGTGAGGCCCATCTTGTGCAACTTGCATCATCTTGTAAGTGATAAGATGAGTTTCTTGCTAGGCAGGGACACATTTGCAATGAAGGGGGCTTACAGCTGGTTAAACACCTTGTTAATGACTCAAATCACCTCATTCAGATCCTTTCACATCGATATGGACATGGAAACTGGGTGAGCGGGTTATTTGGTGAATTCAACTCGGATCTCCAAGTTGCAAATGGCCAACTTGTCGGGTATGAAGAGCATGATCTTTGGAAACCTGCTGCATGCACATCTTGTCCATGGACATTGGCATCTAGAATGTGCCAATCCTTACATTTTCCAATGCAGGAATGTGGGAGGAGGCCCAAGGGGATTGGGGGGGGAAGGTAGCTAGGAATGCAGTAGGTCATGAAGGTGGCAGGTGATGGTGATAGGTCGGAGGGTAGGGTGGAGCAGATAGGTGGGAAGGACGATGAATAGGTAGGACATTTCAAGAGGGCGGTGTCGTGGTGGAGATTTAGATCTGGGATAAGGTGGGGGGTTGGGTCATGAGGAAACTAGTGAAATCGACAGTGGATTGGAGGGTAGAAGATGGAAGATGAGGCGTTCTTCCTCCAGTTATCAGGTGGCTAAATTTGGCGGTGTAGGACGCCCAGTACTTGCATGTCCTTGGCAGAGTGGGAGTGGGAGCTGAAGTGTTCAGCCACAGGACCATGAGGCTGATTGGGTTTGTGTCCCGGAGATGTTCTCTGAAATATTCTGCAAGTTGACGGTTTTCCAGGCAGCTTCAGTAGCTTGGTGAAAGTGAGGAATGCAGATGCTGGAGATTAGAGTCAAGAGTGTGGTGCTGGAAAGACACAGCAGGTCAGGCAGCATCCAAGGAGCAGGAGAATTGACATTTCAGGCAAAAACCCTTTATCAGGGATGAGGCTGGGAGCCTAGTGGGTGGAGAGATAAATGGGAGGGGATTGGAGCTGGGGGGAAGGTAACTGAGAGTGCGATAGGTGGATGGAAGTGGGGGTAATGGTGATAGGTCGGAGGGGATGGTGGAGCAGATAGGTGGAAGGTTGGATCTGGGATAAGGTGAGGGGAGGGGAAATGAGGAAACTGCTGAAACCCACAATGATGCCATGGGGTTGGAGGGTTCTGAGGTGGGAGATGAGGCGTTCTTCCTCCAGGCATCAGGTGGTTAGGAAGTGGCAATGGGGGAGGCCCAGGACCTGCATGTCCTTGGCGGAGTGGAAGGAGCAATTGAAGTGTTTGGCCCTGGGGCAGTGGGGTTGGTTGGTGCGGGTGTCTCGGAGAAGTTCTCTGAGGTGGTCTGCGAGTAGGCATCCTGTCTCCCCAATATACAGGAGACCGCATTGGGAGCAACAGATGCAATACATGACATGTGTGGAAGTGCAGGTGAAGTTTTGATGGATGTGGAAGGCTCCATTGGGGCCTTGCACAGAGGTGAGGGGGAGAGATGTGGGTGCAGGTTTTGCAATTCCTGCGGTGGCAGGAGAGGGTGGTTTGGTGGGCGGACATGGACCTGATGAGGGAGTCGTGGAAGGAACGGTGTTTAAGGAAAGCAGATGGGGTGGGGAGGGAAATATATCTCTGGTGGTGGGGTCCATTTGTAGGTAGCAGAAATGGCGGAGGATGATGCAATGTATATTGAGTTTGTTTGGGTTGTAGGTGAGGACTGGAGGGGGGGGGCGGGGGGGTTCTGTCCTTGTTGCATTTGGAAGGATGGGGTTTGAGGGCGGAGGGGCGGTAAGTGGATGAGATGTGCTGGAGGGCATCATCAACCATATGAGAGGGGAAATTGTGGTCTTTAAAGAAGGAGGCCATCTGGTGTGTTCTATGGTGGAACTGGTCCTTCTGGGAGCAGATGCGGTGGAGGCGGAGGAATTGGGAATAAGGGATAGCATTCTTGCAGGAGGTAGGGTGGGAGGAAGCGTAATCCAGGTAGCTGTGGGTGTCGGTGGGTTTGTAGATGTCAGTGTTGATGGAGATGGAGATGGAGAGGTCCAAGAAAGAGAGGGAGGTATCAAAGATGGTCCAGGTGAATTTAAGATCGGGGTGGAATGTGTGTTGGTGAAGTTGATAAACTGCTCAACCTCCTCGCGGGAGCACGAGGTGGCGCCAGTGCAGTCATCCATGTAGCAGAGGAACAAGAGGGACTGCAAAAGATGGACTGTTTCATGTAGACGACAAAGGGACAGGCATAGCTGGGGCCCATGCAGGTGCCCATGGCTACCCCTTTCATCTGGAGGAAGTAGGAGGATTCAGAGGAGCTGGGCAGCAGTCCACAGTCAAGGGGATGGATATCTTACTAAAAATTAACCTTATGGCTGCTCCATGTGCCAGTAGCTTGTACATCCTGCCTGTGCAGCAAGCAGGGAGTAGGCAGTGGCCCTCACTGAAGTGGGGGGTGGGGTCACCTATCAGTCAGGTCAGTCCTGGCACAGCAAGAGAAGGGCAGCCTCCCATACCAGGCCAGGGGATTGGTCACAGTCAAAAGATCAATTGGGGCGTGGGCTAGGCAGGGAGGGGTTGCTGCAGTTCAGAAAGCATGGCACAGTCAGTCCACAGCTGCCAGTCTGCTGGCCACAGCTAACATGGCCAGTGTGATGTACTGGCATCAATCAGGGGTTTTGCCCCAGTCAATCTGCAGAAACTAAGGGGAAAGGGCTCTCTCCCTCCCACTACTTTTCAGTACAGTCCCAGAATGAAAGGAGCCTGCTTGATAGTGAGGCCCTGGAGGTTTCATCAGGTCACCCTGAGGATTTGGGCCAGTCATACCAAAGGTATCTCAGGCTCTACATAAGAGGATCCTCATTGACAGGAACCTCCATTAACCTCCATTGACAGGAACCTCCATGGCAGATGCAGTTTAATGTGGATAAATGAATGCTTATCCACTTTGGTGGCAAGGACAGGAAGGCAGATTACTACCTAAATGGAATCAATTTAGGTAAAGGAGCAGTACAGAGAGATCTGGGTGTTCTTGTACACCAGTCAATGAAGGTAAGCATGCAGGTACAGCAGGTAGTGAAGAAGGCTAATAGCATGCTGGCCTTCATAACAAGAGGGAATGAGTATA
>NC_057733.1:44124129-44156956 GCF_004010195.1 Chiloscyllium plagiosum | reverse complement strand
TTACAAATATGGGGTAGACCATTTAGGACAGAGATGAGAAGAAACTTCTTCACCCAGAAAGTGGTGGCTGTGTGGAATGTTCTGCCCCAGAGGGCAGTGGAGGCCCAGTCTCTGGATTCATTTAAGAAAGAGTTGGATAGAGCTCTCAAGGATTGTGGAATCAAGGGTTATGGAGATAAAGCAGGAACAGGATACTGATTAGGGATGATCAGCCATGATCATATTGAATGGTGGTGCAGGCTCAAAGGGCAGAATGGCCTACTCCTGCACCTATTGTCTATTGTCTATTGTCTCCAAGGATAGCTGGATGTGGAGTGCCCTGACATCTCTGTAGCATCCTGAGTGGAGAGGTCTGAGGGGCCAGTGTTTGTTCTCCTCCTGCTGGGTGCCTCCTGGCACTGCCCTGTCTCCTTATGAGGATGGGGCACTTGGAATGTATCCTATGTTCCATATATCCCTGCCCTGGGATGGTAGGACTGACGCATGAAGAGAGACTGGATTGGTTAGGATTATTTTCACTGGTGTTTAGAAGAATGAGGGTGATCTCATAGCAACCTATACCATTCTAACAGGGCCAGACAAGGTAAACGCAGGAATGATGTTCTTGATGACCGTGAGTTCAGAATCAAGGGTCACAGTCTAAGGATACAGAGTAGGCTATTTAGGCCTGAGAGAAATTTATTCACCCAGAGAGTGGGGAGCCTATGGGATTCTCTTACATGGAAAGCAGTTGACGCCAAAACATTGAATATTTCAAGGAGGAGTTGAGTATAATTCTTAAGGCTAAAGTGGTCAAAGGAGATGGGCAAAAGAGAGAACAGGGTACTGAGTTCAATAATCAGCCCTGATCATATGGAATGGAAGGGGAGAATCAACAGGCAGAGGGATCTACTCCTTTCCTATTTTCTATGTTTCTCTGTCACCATGCTTTTGGTCCTGAAGAGAGTGGCTGGGGGCAATAGAGGGTGGGTCTGTACACATGTCCAGTGGCCCCTGAGGGGCATGAGGCCTGGATCTCCATGGCAGCTGCCAACCTGTCCAAGACTGTCATGTGACTTCCTGTTCTGCTGCATTGTGGGCCATTGCAACCCACAGACCTGTCACCACCCCTGTTCTTGTTGAACTTTTCATTGTTCCAATTTTGCTCTCTCCTGTTGCCCCGACCGTCGTTAATGTTACAAGATGTACGTAGGAATGGAGCAGGCGGACAGCTTGCTGTTATATTGTTTTCATTCACTCAACATGCTCCGCTCCCTTACCTCAATCATCTCTCCAGCAGAGATTTCATGTGAAAATCATTCCTTCCTCTCAAACGTGACAACTTTCAATCATGGCTCGGTACCATTACAAATAAAGAACTCACACCAGCAAATAAATTGGCATAACCCTCATTATTCCTTGTGTTTGTCAGGCCTCACAGAGAGGATTTTACAAACATCCATTCATCAGATTGGCAGCTATATGAATATTAGCAATGAGTGACAACAGATTGGAAAGCCACTTATTAAACCCAGGGAGTCTTGTATCTGCTGCACCTACTGTTCACTTGGCTGAATTTGCAGTAAAAGCCATGTTTCTATCTAAACAGCAGGCTGATTTAGCAGCAACACTAGTGCAGTGGGAAATGAAGGAACTCTTTGAAAGAATTAGACACTTCAGCACTTTATACATCCCTGGTATAAATACTCGAAGAATGATTGGTATCAAGGGAAGCGAGGGGATTTCCAAGGGTTGGAGCTGAACTGTTCCAACACTGTGAATGCATAAAACAGGCTTGCGTCATCAAGCACTAAAACCTGGCTTAGGTTATAAGAGCAAGTGCAAGAGTGACCTCAGAGGTCAGTTTGTTAGACATTACGTGTAGAACATAGGACATAGAACAGTACAGCACAGTACCAGCCCTTTGGCCCTTGATGGTCTGCCAACCTTTTATCTTCTAAAATCAAACTAACCTACATACCCTTTGTTCTATTATCAGCCATGTGTCTAGCCAAGAGTTGCCTAAAAGTCCCTAATGTATCTGACGCTACTACCACTGCTGGCAGTGTATTCCACCCATCTCCCCTAAACCTTTCTCCAACCACCTTAAGATTATGCCCCCTCATGATAGTCATTTCCCCCCCGGGAAAAAATCTCTGACTATTCACTCTATCCACACCTCTCGTCATCTGGTGGGTTGACCGCACATACTCATACAGTCAACCCACACTCCTCACAGAAAGCAGGAACTATTATTTGTGGTGTGTTGCATCATTTGAATTGGAATTTCAAACATTGTGCAAATTTAATAATAAAACTGATAGGAGAATTCTCAGTATCAAGGTGTCCTTACTAACCAGGTGAAACCCTAACAACTTTTCAGGCTGATTAACTGATTAATATATGTATGCTGAGTGCTCAGTGTTTGTATATATGCTGTAATGTACTTTACACTTTTGTTCCTTTTAAATAACAGAACATCAAAGAAATATTATGTTCTTGCACACAGCATTGTTTTTTTTCCAAGCTCAGTTAGAATATAACAGAAATATATAATAAAGGTTCCTCTACAGTAATGTTACTGTGGTTTAACTCCAACCGCAATACTTTGCTCTACGCTTTACCGTTTCATTGTTGCTTGTGGCCCATGTCTATGACGGTTTTGGACAATAGCAGATGTTGGCTTTCACAAATTATTAACTGAGACATCTACGCTGCAGGTTGATATAAAAGAAATCCACAACACTATTTCAAAGGGAAGCCATAAGGGTTATTCTCAGTTCCCTTGGCCAATAGAGATCTCTCAAGCAACATGATCTGGCCATTAAGGTCACCATAGTTCTAACAGACTCTAAGGTTGTTTTCTCATTAGAGAGAGATGACTGGTGCTGGTTTAGCTATAGGGTTAGGAGAGACCTTTATGGTAACTTCAGCTGGAGTGAGAATTGAACCCATGCTATACGTAACAGTGTGTATTGCAAACCAGGCATCCTGCCAACTGAGCTGACCAATCCCAGTGTTAAGTGGATATTATCACATTACTAAGTGCAGATTTGGTGCAGCGCTTCCCTTTGGCTGTTCTTTGATATTCTGAGATAGTTGAAGGCACCATAGAAGTTGCATGTTCCCCTCTATTTATTCACACCAACCATGTGCATTCTATGAGATAGCTGCTGATTCAGCAGTTCTTTGCTTCGGGCCTATGTTGCTCAGCAACTGATGAAGAATCATCTAGACTGGAAATGTTAGCTTGCTCTCTCTCTCTCTCTCCATGGTTGCTGCCTGACCTGCTGTGATCTCCAGCACTTTTTGTTTTCATGCTCAGCAACCTGATTGGTACAGAGCAAGTTGACTTCAGCACTGAACCAGCCAACCTGTGAGGTGAGACCTTGTCTACTGAGGTGAGGGACTCCACTAATCCTCAGCTTCGAGCTGTTGAATACTGCCATCCAATCATGCTCAATGTAACCAGACTCTGTCTCTTAGAGATGAGGAACCACACAGGAAGGAGAACAGCATTAAGGTGGAATGTGCAGTACACCTGATCAGATTTCTTGGTGATGCTAAATCTCTATGGGATTCTTTTTTTTTTAAATGAAGTAAATGGAGAACATGCAGCACATTAGATGACGAGGTCAACATTCACAGCGTTTCTCATTATTAGCCAGTAAGACAGATGTTTGAAACCCTTCAGGAGTTCAGCTTATTTGTTCATTGTTCTGAAGAGGAGCAAGTGAGGACTGCAGATGCTGGAGATCAGAGCTGAAAATGTATTGCTGGAAAAGTGCAGCAGGTCAGGCAGCAGCCAAGGAGCAGGAGAATCGACGTTACGGGCATGAGCCCTTCTTCAGGAGCCCTTCTTCAACATTCCTGAAGAAGGGCTCATGCCCAAAACGTCGATTCTCTTGCTCCTTGGATGCTGCCTGACCTGCTGCGCTTTTCCAGCAACACATTTTCAGCTCATTGTTCTGAAGGTAATGTAATATATTAACTAAGGACAGGGATCAGTTTTCTGCATGTTGGTAACTAATGCTTGGCAAGCACTTTGATATTTTGTTGTTTATTTAAATTTACTTATGCTTTCATAAAAGGTATTCTTATTGTGAGAAACGAAGCTCACTTACTTCAATAATTTCAGTCTGAGAAGTAACACTGCTTTACCTATATCCTACATTATATTTTTGGGAATATGGTCAGAAGTCACATGACACCAGGTTATAGTCCAACAGGTTTATTTGAAATCCCAAGCTTTCAAAATACTGCTCCTTCGTCAGGTGAAGTGAAGACAGCGCACAGACTTTATAATCAGATGGATCAAAAGATCCTACAAGTGGTGTGAGTGAAGTTTGACCAGCTGAATAGCAAGTGAAGGGATGACCTATAATCTGATTAATTAAGGCAGAGTGATAACTATAAAGAAATTTAAAAATAAGGTGTTGCTGGAGACAAACCAAATGGCTGGAATAACATGATAGATATGAGTCACATGCCAAGAGTCTAACCAAATTAACAAGTAATCCAAAACTGCACAAACTAATTAAGGTAGAGAGATCATAACAAGTTATCAAGGGAATGCTGTCAAAACAGGACAAAAACAGTGTCATGCAATTAAAACGATATATTGAACAAACCTGTGATCTTTTGCTATGAATTTTGTGTCTTATGATCCTGCCCTACTAGTTATGTGATGAAGGAGCAGTGCTCTGAAAGCTAGTGCTTCCAAATAAACCTGTTGGACTATAATCTGGTGTTGTGTGATTTTTAACTTTGTCCAACCCAGTCCAACACCAGCTCCTCCACAGCAGTAAAACAATACAGTAAGGGAGATGTTACAGATACAGAACAGTGTGGTGGGGTTATATGTAGCATGATAGGAACCCAAGATAATGGTTGAGGCTCTCTTTATGGGTACAGATCCCTTGGCATGCGACTCTTATACCTATCGTGTTATTCTAGTCATTTGGTTGTCTCCAACACCACCTTATTTTTATTTTTTTGTAATAATCTCTCTACCTCAATTAATCAGATAATAGGTCATCCCTTCACTTGTTGCTCAGCTCATGACACTTTACTCACACTACCTGACACTCTCAATCACCAGCAGAGATTATTATTCAGCCTGTCAAAACTCCACTCACACCATTTGCAGGATCTTTTGATCTCTCTGATTATAAAGTCTGCGCCTGGGTGCTTTCTTCACTTCACTAAACCTGTTGGACTATGACCTGGTATCGTGTGACTTTTGACCATGGACCCACTCCGGTCCAACACTGGCACCTCCACAATTTAGTATCACGCCAGAAAGAAGAGAAAGGTGTCTGATGTTCTATAGAGGCTGGGGAGCTGGAGGAAATTGCAACATTACAAAAGGCAGGTGCTGCACACCCAGCTCAACGTGTATGACCCTGACACGTACTTCTCCCAAAAGTTGGAATTTTGCTCATTGTCCTTCCTGCAAGGACCCATCTGCCCTTCCTACACACGGCATCAGATTGGGAGCTATGTATCCGAGCCAGTGTGTGGAACAGGAAGCCTGTGTGAAGGCTAGGTGAAGAGACCAGTGTTTATTTGTGATGCCCTCTAGCCCTCTAACCCTCTGAACAAACCTGGTCAAACAGCTTACAGCAAACAGCAACAAAGGATGGCTGTTTGAACGAGGTGCTGGGAGCCTCCATTGTTCAGCACAGAGAGGTGACTATAAGCAGGAAGTGGGTAAAAACGGAGGGAGCTAATGTGGAAACAAAGTACAAATAGTGATCCCATTCAGCCGTACCGTATAATACACCGCAGGTTTTGAGTCATACAAACAATGTATCACATCCCCTCCCCCTCTCCAACACATTTATCCCCGACGCCTTCATAAGTTTGTGCATGTAGTGGTGAGAACACAAGACATTCTCTCTTAAATTCCACTGACACAAATCTTTACAATTTAACAGCTTGCAGTGTCTTTGGTCCTGCAGTGTTCACATTATCAGCTGAAAGAGGTGTAAAAACTGTGCGGCGGCGTGTCTGTTTGGTGAATCCTTTTGACTGAAGCCTGTGGAACCCCTGCCCCCTCATTGACCTGAGTTATAAATGGCTTTAGTGCCTTGAAAAATAACCTATAAATATCATAAACCGTGGGAGACCATTTCCAACCCAACTCACACACATTAACTTTGGCACACTGAACTTATTGAATAACAGGAGCACATTCAAATGATTAATATTAATTCATTCAGCAATGCATTACACTTTATTAACTATTTTTTCAGAACGCTAGGCAACAAGGTACTCAAATAAAACATGGATCTCTAAGCCATGCCAGTGGCTCAGGGAAGTGCCTATATTCAGTTTTGATTTGATTTGATTTATTTATTCTCAGTAGAGTATCTTTTATTTATCATTTCTACCATATACAACCGATACAGTAAAAATGAGACAGCGTTCGTCCAGTACCATGGGTATTGCATAGACAGCACAAAATACCCAATTATGTATAATGTGCATAAGAAGTGCAAAACACACATGTTACAGTGTAATAGAAGAATGATAAATAATAGATATTTTTCCAGTAGCAATTCGAAGTTGTGCAAAGAATTACAAAATACAGTCTTGTTATCGTGTCACCATTCTCTGGTGCCACCTTTAAACACAGAAAAATAAAACCAAAACACAGAATATAAAGGCAGAAAAATAAAGAAATAAAGAAAAAACAGTTCAACTTTACGGTCCTTCTTGTTAAGTGCTCTGCCATGGGTCAGAGCCTGGTGGCCAGGTGCGAGACCCCTTCGCCACTTTGTGCGCTGGAATGTAAGTTGCCACCCTTCAATGCCATCTTGCCTCCATTCATGCCCTCACCACTAAGTGCCCTCGATGGACCTTGCCAACGCCGACACCACTGATGCCACCGGGTACTGTACCAGCCCAAACTTGACTCTACCATCACCATGAGTCCGCTTCAGGCCCACCTCACCAATGCAGATGCTGCCAGAGGCACTGGGTCATGTCCTCAACCCAAACTCACCTCCGAAAGCACCACCATGAGTCTGCCGCAGATCTGACTGAGCTCTTCAACAAGCGGTGAGTAAACTGAAAGAGAAATGAAAGAAATAAAAATGAGGAAAGAGAGTGAAGAAAAGAAATGAAGAGGAAAGCAGATGGACTATACGAGTCCCAGGCCCAGAAGCTCTATTCCACCACCATGGTTCCTAGAGCTGTCACAAAGGCTGGAACTGGCCAGTTCTAATTAGCCTCAGTACCTCTGGGTTAGAAAGAGATTCCAGCGACAGACAATAAATGTGACCTTTCCAACTTCACTTGCATCTTGAGAAGATGATAAAAAGTAATTGGTCTAGGGATCAACAGATCACCTTTAAACCCTATGGAAACAGCACTCATGTTGCCATTTTATGAGAACAAAGTAAAACTCAGCTATGATGTCCTCTGCAGTGGAATAGCTTATCAAAACTCATGGTCTAGCTCTACACACTTTATCATGATATCTAAGAATTGAATTGAATTAGCTTTATTGTCACATGTACTTAAATGAGGGCAGTGAAAACGTTACAAGTCACCACCTACAGTGCCATCTTAGGTATAAAGGTACCTAGGTACAGATCCTTTAGTAGATCTCAGGAAAAAAAATTTGAAAAATAAAGAAATAATTGCAAAAATTGTAAGAATAAGTTAGAAAATAGAGAAATAAAAAATTTAGAATAACAGTCCTTCCAATCCAGTCCACGCAGAGCACCTGGCCTCCAGTCTGCACTGAGCGTTGACTTCAGACGAGGAGTCCACCTTGAGGCCAGGAGTCCACTGTGAGGCCACACCAGGCTGAGAGACCGTCACACCAAGCTAACAAACCACCAACCGGACAAGCTGGGCCGGGGGGATAGTCATACCAGGCCGAGAGACCGTCACACCAGGCTAACAAACCACCAACCGGACAAGCTTGGCCGGGAGATAGTCATACCAGGCCGAGAGACCGTCACACCAGGCTAATAAACCACCACGCCGAGCCAAGCTGGGCTGGGGGGATAGTCGTACCAGGCCAAGAGACCGCTATGTCAGGCAGACAGACCATTGTACCGGGCCAAGAGACCGTCACACCAGGTTGACAGACCACCACGCCGGGCCAGAGCCCATCATGCCGAGCAGAGACACTGCCATACCGGGCAGAGAGACTGCCATGCCAGGCTATGTGATTGTTATGCCAGGCCGAAAGACCACCACACGGGCAGAAAGACCGTGATGCCAGGCTGAAAGACAACGTGCTAGGCTGAGAGACCACCACACCGGGCCAAGAGACCGTCATGCCAGGCTGAGAGACCACTATGCCAGGTCGAGCGACCATCATACCAGGCCAAGAGACCACCACGCCAAGCTGAGAGACCACCCTGCCAGGCTGACAAACCATCATGCCAGGCTGAGAAACCACCATGCCAGGCTGACAGGCCGTCATGCCTGGATGCGAGACCATTATGCCAGGCCAAGAGACCACCACACTGAGCCAAGGAACCAGCATGCCAGGCCAAGAGACCACCATGGCAGGCTGAGAGACAATGCCAGGCTGAGAGACCACCACGCCAGGCAGACAGACTGTCATTCTGGATTGAGAGACCACCATGCCAGGCAGACAGACTGTCATTCTGGGTTGAGAGACCACCATGCCAGGCAGACAGACTGTCATTCTGGGTTGAGAGACCACCATGCTAGGCTAAGATGAGGCCAAAACACTGAACGTTTTCAAGACGAGTTAGAAATAATTCTTAGGTTAAAGGGATTAAAGGGTACGGGGAGAAAGTGGGAACAGGGTATTAAGTTGGATGATCAGCCATGATCAAATCGAATGGAGGAGCAGACTAGAAGGGCTGAATGGCTTACTCCTGTGTATGTATTCAATGTTGCTATGTGTCTGTTTATCAGCAAGGGATCAGCTAATCCCCAGCTTGTATCACCGTCTGTTCACAAAACTGATTACAAAGGTTCCTTGCAGCTGAACTATTTTTTTGAAATTCCAGTTGCTGTTAATCTGTCGAATAAGGAGAGGAAACAAAACTCGCTGCCTTTGAAATTGGATCGGGTATCCATGCCTGAGGAAAGGTGCCGAACCAATGGGATTAGGCTTCGCTGCAGATAACAAGGATGTGTACTAGAGTTAGAAAGTATCATTATAATATTTAAACAAGAGTTTTACACTTTCTGTCCTTTCAGGCCAAAGTTTAATTGTAAGGCACATGTTGACATTTTTGTGAAAATTAACTTATTCTGATTTCTGCAGCAACCCTCAGTCAGTGCTGCACTGTTTGCTTTGATCTGCGTTCAAAGCAGTTTTATTGCATTCCTGGGTGGTCCAGTCGGTCTATCTCTGAGTCTGAAAGATTAAGGGGAAGCTGTAAAAAAAATGGATAGGAGAAAGCAGGAGGCACTGCCCTGGACACCTCATCTATATAGGATCATCGAAGAACGCTGTTGAACTCAGGAACACAGCCCCGGGTGCAAATACTTCACAGAGAAGGCAAAACTCAAACCTCGAACCTGGGGCACTACCTGTGGCCGTCAAGGTCACTATGGGCCATTGCTTTTATGTTACGGGATCATTTCAGGATACAACTCCTGATGTGTCAAAGAAGACCAAGTCTCTCTTCCATGTCGTTCTCTAATCTGCCATGACCAAGGGTAGCACAGCGGTGTTTCTCTCACATTGCAAGTATCCTTCTGGGGCAAGGTTCACTGTCCTGGACTTCCCATGTCACTGCGATGGGCTCAACAATGCCTCTTCTTCCTCAGGTGGCTTAGGAAATCTAGCATGTCCAGAAGGACCCTCACCACCTTCTACAGATGCATCATTGAAAGCATACTGTCTGGGTGCATCACGGTCTGATATGGTTCTGCCCAGGACCTTAAGAAACTACAGAAGGTTGTGTGCAGAACCCAGACCATCATGGAAGCCAACCTACCATCCATGGACCCCAATTACCCTTCCCATTGCTGCAGAAAGGCTGCCAACATCAAAGACCCTTCGCACCCCAGTAATGCTCTCCTACAACCTCTTCCGTCAGGCAGAAGATGCAGTAACTTGAACACACACACCAACAGGTTCAGGAACAGCTTCTTCCCTGTTATTATCAAACTGTTGAATGGACTGTCTAACTTCAAATAATGTTGATCTTGCGAATGTTGATCTTGCTTTGTGCAGCTTCTGGGCAGCTGTAACCTTGTATTACCTCGCTCTGTCTAAGCACCCTGTGATCTGTATACCTTTGTCTGCTATGATCTGCCTGTGCTGCACACAAAACAAAACTTTTCACCGTACGCAGGTACATGTGACTACAATAAATCAAGTCAAATCAAAATCAAATCAGACTGCAACCACATTGCCTTGATGCTCCCCACTGTCTCCATCCTAGCAGATCCCCCTCCCTCCCTCAATCTGTCAGAGTCCATGCTCATTTGACAGCTATCCTTTGACACCCTACTATGTAACCAGGGACGTTGAATGGGGTCAGTCTGGGATTACACTCCATCCTGCCCTGTTTGAATTATTTAGTGAAACTAATTGTGGCTCCCAGAGTCAGTCCTAGGAGGAGGCTCCCAAGACAGTGGGATGAGTTCACAGCATCCCTGAAGAGGTTATAGTCAATCCAGCCAATACATAGGAGTCCCATGACTAATCAAACTGGAGATTTGAGAAGTCACCAAAGCCATAGAGACTTTGTTGGAAATACAGAACAGCAGAGACAACCCATCAGAGAAAGTACCTCCCAAGCATTCGTCTAGCTAAATCTCCAAGCACTACCTACCCAGATTGTGGCAAAGTCTGCAGATCACCTTACCATCCATCTCAGGACCCACTGAGCCTAATGGAACCAAGACACGCTGGATCCCAGGGGACTGGCTGAGACTGAAGACTGATTTTGGTCAATTTTGAGACAGCCTTCCCAATATTGTCAATGAAAAAGTTTGGACCTTCTGTGAAGCCCATATCACTCACTGTCTATCAGTGATGGCCCAAAAGTGGAAGTTATGGAAAAAACAAAGAGTCCGTGAACAAATTCATTAAAGAAAAGAATTTGCTTTTGTAGTTTGTATTCTCCAGACCTGACCGAGTAAACAGTGTGTGAACAGGTTGAGGCTCGGTCGTTGTATATTATTTGACATCTGCCAGAACTCATTTTACATGATCCTCTTTAAACACGATAAGTTTGAACACATGCTGCAAATGTAATTCTTTTTTAATGTTCTTCTTTACCCTATCGTGTCAGGATTGGCTATTTAGTTACAGTCCAGTAAGGTTGTAAGATTGGAATTGGTTCATGTTACAGATATTAATTAGATAGTTTTACTGAATAGTTTAATTTCACTTCAAAAAATTAACTTTGAAGGGGTCACAGTCAACTAATACATCTGTAGTCAAAAATACAGCAGAATTTTACAAATTGTACAATTTAGAAACAGATTGATTTCTTGGGTTCTCAAAAGTAAAGGAGAAGCATTCTTGGGTGCAGCAATGGCTGAATGACATTATCACTAGACTATAAATGTTTTGGGGATCTGAGTTTGAGTCTTGCCAAAGCAGATGATCAAATTTGCCTTCAATAAAAATCTAGAGTTAAGAGTTTAATGATGACCATGAAACCACTGTGGGATAAACCCATCTGCTTCACTAATCACCTTTAGGGAAGAAAACTGTTGTTTGCACCAGGTTTGGCCTACATGTGACTCCAGACCCACAGCAATGTGGTTGACTCTCAACTGCCCTCTGCAATAGCCGAGCAAGCCATTCAATTCTATCAACTGCTAAAAAGACCCAAAAATGGATTACAATCGGTCAGATCATTTGGCCTCAACAAAGGCACTAGAAATGACAATAACAAACTCAACACTGGTGACTCTGTGTTCCTAACTAATACCTGGGGGCTAAAATTGGGAAAGCAGTCTCACAAACTAGTCAAGCCACAGCCTGACATAGTCATACTCACAGAATCATGCATTACAGACAATGTCCCAGGTAATACTTTCACCATCCCTGGGTATGTCATGTCACCCATCAGCGGGACAGGCTCAATAGCTCAGTTATATACAGTCAGGAAGAGGTTGCCTTGGGAGTCTTCGGTATTGACATGTGCAAAAATAAGACTGAAGCATTTGCAACAATTTTTCAACCCGAAGTGTGAGTGGATGATCCATTTGAGCGCCTCTTCAAGCCCCCAGCATCACAGATGCCAGTCTTCAGCCAATTTGATTCACTTCACGTGGTATCAAGAAATGCCTGGAGGCCCTGGACTTTGCAAGGGCTATGGGCCTTGACAACATTCAATACTTGTGCCCAGAACCTGTTATGTCCTGAGGGGTCTGTTTCCATGCTGTATGTTCCGATGACTCTGAGTCAAGCTGTTCCAACACAACTACAACACTGGCATCTATTCAACAATGTGGAAAATTCCTTAGGTACGTCTTGTACACAAAAGGTAGGACAAATCCAACTTGGACAGTTACTGTCTCACCAGTCCTCTCTTGATCATCAATAAAGGGTTGGTAGAGGTCATCAACATGCCATTAAGCAGCACTTGCTTAGTAATAATCTGCTCGCTGTTTTGGGCTCCACCAGGAGCACTCATCTTCTGACCTCATTACAGCCTTTGCTAAAACATGGACAAAAGAGCTGAATTGGAAAGTTGGGGTGAGAGTGATTGCTCTTGACATTAAGTCCATGTTTAACCAAATGTGACATCAAACTGGTTCTAAAAGTGTGGAGCTGGCAAAGCACAGTCAGACAGGCAGCATCTGAGGAGCAGGAGAGTCGATGTTTCAAGCATAAGCTTTTCATTAGGAAATGAAATCTTGATGAAGGGCTTTTGCTCGAAATGTCGACTCTCCTGCTCCTCGGATGCTGCCTGTCTGACTGTGCTTTGCCAGCTCCACACTTTTAGACTCTGCTTCAGATGTCACTTCTGAAATATATATAATGTTCTATAAAATGTTACTGGAAAAAAAAGCTGAGGTCTAAAACTGTGGATTTTATCCACTCACTAACTTTAATGAATTTAAAATGACCTTGTTCCTAATAGACTGTTGATTTACATTTGTCTACAGATATAAGGGGAAAGCATCGATTCTGGCTGTGACCTACAGCATCAATCACCCTGAATAATGTCACGGACCTCAACTTCATCCTTCACTGAATGTATGGGAGAGGGGCAAGTCAGCGGGTCTGGCTGCACCTGGAGAACGAAGGCAAAGTTAACATGTTGGGCTCAGTGACCCTTCTTCAAAACATGTCTTCAAGAAGGGTCACTGGATCTGAAACGTTAACTCTGTTTTCTCTCCACAGATGCAGTCAGACCCGCTGTGTTTCTCCAGCAATTTCCACTTCTGTTTCAGATTTCCATTATCCGCAGTTTGTGGTTTTATTTTATGAGAGGGGAATTATCTGTTTTGCTTCAACAGCTAAGTCTGTGCCCTACAAGGTCTCGTGATGCTGTGGTAGTGTTCCTACCTCAGAATAGGTAGCTCTACGTTCAAGCCTTATGTCAGGACTTGACAGCCAGAGCAGTTATATTATAAGGAAGCCAAACATGTTGATTATCAAACTCTTAATCCTTCTCTAATGCCTTTGACATGTGGTAAGAGTAGGAGAGTTTCCTGATCAGCCAGAATCCCATTGTAGCAGCAACACAATGGCCCCCCACATTACAAGACTCTGCATATAGGTTCTTGCCATGAGCAAAAGGCAACTCACCAACAATAAAGTTATGTTGGAGCATCAGAGGCTGAGGGGTGACCTTGTAGAGGTTTATAAAGTCATGACGGACATGGATACGGGGAATAGCCAAGGTCTTTTACCCAGGGTTGGGGGGAGACCAAAACTAGAGGGTGTAGTTTTAAGGTGAAAGGGGAAAGATTTAAAAAGACCTGAGGGTCAACTTTTTCACACAGAGAGTGGTGCATGTATGGAATGAGCTATGGGAGGAAGTGGTAAAGGATGGTACAATTACAACATTTGAAAAGCATCTGGATAGGTGCATGAACAGAAAGGGTTTAGAGGGATATGGGCCAAATGCTAGCAAAAGGGTTCAGGTCAGATTGGGATGTCTGGTCAGCATGGACGAGTTGGACTAAAGGTCTCTGACTCTGACCCCATGACTTAAAGACCTTCTGAATCCATTGTTAGAATTTCTCCCCAATTTCTCTTGCTTTCTAAACAAACTGGCCCTGCAATAGGAGCACAAAGTTGAATCTGTACCCATGTGTTTTCCCTGTGAGTCATAGATTGCAAACAATTAGCAACTGATGTTGAATCTCCAGGGATTAAAGATTAACTTCCTCGATGCGCACTGATGCAAACAACCCAGGACAAACACAAATGGGATATGAATAAATGCTCGAGGTGGAACATTTAGTCCCAGTTTGGGCCCAGAGGTGGTAAAGTGTCAATAACAGCAGTGCCTCTTGGGTGCTGTTGCCCCCAGTTCCATCGCATCGCAGCAGTAGGATAAGGGATAGCAGAGCTGATCTCTGTATGCAGCAGGTAGCCAAGCGAATGAATGAAAAGCCTATTGCTGGGACATGGACAGACAGTGAGAGAGATGATACATCTACCTGGAGGTGACCTCCCAGCAGCACACTGTGGGGATGGGCAGTCCTGCAACCAGAGGGGTTGGCGGGAGACTGGGGGAGGCGCCCAGCACACACCAGTTGGTGATACGCCCAGGCATCAAAGGACCAGACATGCTGCCCTACATCCAGGGCTGAGATTTTAGAATTTAGAACTTAGAATCTCTATGGTGTGGAAACAGGCCATTCGGTCCAACAAGCCCACACCACCCTTCAGAAGAACATTCCACCCAGACCCATTCCCCTACCCTATTACTTTACATTTCCCCTGACTAATGCACCTAACCTACACACCCCTGAACACTATGGGCAATTTAGCATGGCCAATCCACTTAACCTGCACATCTTTGGACTGTGGGAGGAAACCGGAGCACCCAGAGGCAACCCATGCAGACAGTCGCCTGAGGCTAGAATCGTACCCTTGGCACTGTGAGGCAGCCGTGCTAACCACTGAGCCACCATGCCACCCCAAATGGAATGAGATGCCTGCCCAGTGGAACCCAAGCACTGGCACCATGTCAGAAATGGCGAAAGTGAGTTCTGCAGATGCTGGAGATTATAGTCAAGATTAGAGTGGTGCTGGAAAAGCACAGCAGGTCAGGCAGCATCTGAGGAGCGGGAAACTCAACATTCCGTCAAAAGCCCTTCATCAGGAATGAGACTGGGAACCTCGGGAGTGGAGAGATAAATGGGAGGGGGTGGGGAGGTTGGGGCTGGGGGGAAAAAAGATGAGAATGAAATAGGTGGATGGAGGTGGCGGTGAAGGTGATAGGTTGGAGGGGAGGGTGAAGCGGATAGGTGGGAAGGAAGATGGACAGATGGGATGGTCGTAAGGACGGTGCTGTCCTGGAAGGTTGGAACTGGGTAAGGTGGGGGGAGGCGAAATGAGGAAATCTGATGTTCCCAGCCTCATTCCTGATGAAGGGCTTTTGCCCGTAATGTCAATTTTCCTGCTTTTTGGACCCTCCACGACTACCTGGTCAGGTCCACATCCCCTAACAACTCACCCTCCCCTCCAGGCACCCTTCCCTGCCACCGCAGGAATTGCAAAAGCTGCGCCAACAACTCCTCCCTCACCACCATCCAAGGCCCCAAAAGAGCCTTCCACATCTATTAAAGTTTCACCTGCACTTCCACACATGTGGTTTACTGTATCCATTGCTCCCGATGCGGTCTCCTGTATATTGAGGAGACAGGACGCCTACTTGCAGAGCGCTTCAGAGAACATCTCTCGGACACTCACACCAACCAACCCCACCGCCCGTGGCCGAACACTTCAACACCCCCTCCCACTCTGCCAAGGACATGCAGGTCCTGGGCCTCTTCCATCGCCACTCCCTTACCACCCGACGCCTGGAGAAAGAACGCCTCATCTTCTGCCTTGGGACCCTCAAACCCCATGGCATCAATATGGATTTCATCAGTTTCCTCATTTCCCCTCCCTCCACCTTACCTCCAGCTCAGCACCGTCCTCGTGATCCGTCCCATTGGTACATCTTCCTTCCCACCTCTCCGCTCCACCGTCCCCTCTGACCCATCACATCTTCCTTCCCCCCTCTCTGCCCCATCGTCCCCTCTGACCCATCACTTTTACCCCCACCTCCATCCACCTATTGCACGCTCAGCTACCTTCCCTCCAACCCACCCCCTCCCATTTATCTCTCCACTCCTGAGGCTCACAGCCTCATTCCTGATGAAGGGCTTTTGCCCGAAATGTCAATTTTCCTGCTCCTCAGATGCTGCCTGACCTGCTGTGCTTTTCCAGCACCATACCATGTCAGAAATGTCTATAATTTGGTCATGCCATTGGAGATTGGACGTTCACATCGTTTGAAAGTAAAATGAGACTCTGATGCCAAGTTGATCCAGAAATTATTATCAGAGTGTGGATGCCCACAGCATTTGCCATTCATCTGTTTGTTATGCAAGCAAAGGCATTTCCCTACTCAACATTAATGTATAGGTGCCATGTGAAAGCAGCAGAAAGAGGAATGTCAGATGAACATGCTAGAGTTTTCTCAAAGTCGCATCACAAACAGTAATATCCGGGCTGTAGAGGTTGTCGTTTGGATGAATTTGATTTGCCAAGTAACTGTGTCCCCTAAATTTCAGTAATCTTCAGTAACATATTGAGTGTTCTTTTGTTTGTTCCTCATATACTTTAACATGTCAGATGTCGATCAGGGGTAGTGCTTTCAGAAGTGCCATCTTTCAGATAGACATTAAACCGAGACCCTCTCAGATGACATTAAAGACCGTGTCGTGTGATTTTTTTTTTGAAGAGCTCCCTCTGGTGTCCTGACCGATATAGTACCACATACAGATTATCTATGCATTGGCACTTTGTATTTGTAGGGACATTGCTGTAACAGAATTGGCTGCTGCACTTTCTACATTACACCAGTGATCATCATGAAGATGTAATTCTGTGTAACTGGCCCATTTAGGGATGTAACTGTTTACTCCACCTTGATTTGGAAACAATTCTGTTTGTGAAGCGAGGCTATTGTTGAGGTTTGTTCTATCCTCGGTGTGTAACCAAAGCTGTGCATTAAACTCCAGATTTCAAAGAATACAATTTGTGTTTCCAGGGTTTATTACATACTCACAGGACCTGTTCTTTGTAGCTGACAATGTTAACAGGAAAAATAACAAGTTATTTCTTGCTCCTGGTTACTTATTTGGTAAAAGTTTAAATTTTGTTTGTTATTAATTCACAGGACAGACCAGAATTTATTGCCCATTCCTAATTGCTCAGAGGGCAGTTAAGAATCAACCACATTACTGAGGGTCTGGAGTCATGTGTAAGCCTACCTGGTAGGGATGGCAGTTTCCTTCCATAAAGGGCATTAGAATTTAGAATTAGAATTAGTTTCATTGTCACGTGTACTAAAGAGAGGGATACAGAGGTACAGTGAAAAGTTTACAATGTCAACATTCACGACACCATCTGAGGTACAAGGTACTTAAGTACAAAGTCTTAGGTTAAAAAATAGAAAAATAAAAAAAAAATTAAAAATTACAGTTCTCATCAGTGTAAAGTAGTAAATAGTGAACCAGATGGGTTTCCTCTGACAATGGATTCATGGTCATCATAAGATTCTTAATTCCAGATTTCTGTTTTGAATGATTGAAACCAGGTCCTCAGGAGATCATGTGGGTTTAGGATTAACAGTCAAGTGATAGTACCACTAGGGCTGTTGCCTTCCCAATAAATTGGACTCAAAATTATTTTATATCCCACTGATATTTAAACAGCTCTTTCAAAAAGGTCTCTTTAGCAGAGTAACAACAACTTTGATTTATATAACATCTTTATTGTTGTAAGAAGTCTGCAGTATTATCAGTCATGACTTGAGCCACATTGGGAAAACACACAGATTTTAAGGAACAAATTATATGAGGAGAGAGAGGTAGAGGTGCACAGAGTTTAAGAATAGGATTCCAGAGTTCAGGACAGACAGCTGAAGACACAGCTACCAACTTTAGCACATTGACCAAGCTTACTCTAATCATTCAGCTTCACAGAAAAATAACCAATCTGGTTTGGTGCAAATTATTTATCTATAGGTTCCAGATCTGGTTTCTGAATAGGAAAGGTAATGACACATCACAAAGGTCCTAATAGCTGGAGGAAGGGGAGGGAGATACTATATTAAACTGCGAACCCAACTAAATACTACATCTGACCTTATAGAGGTTTGTAAAATCATGAGGGGCATGGATAAGGTAAATAGACTAGGTCTTTTCCCTAGGGTGGGGGAGTCCAGAACTTGAGGGCATAGGTTTAGGGTGAGGGGGTAAGATGTAAAAGAGACCTAAGGGGCAACTTTTTCACACAGTGGGTGGTGCTTGTATGGAATGAGCTACCAGAGGAAGTGGTGGAGACTGGTACAATTACAACATTTAAAAGGCATCTGGATGGTTATATGAATAGGAAGGGTTTAAAGGGATATGGGCCACATGCTGGCTAATGGGACTCAAGTAGGTTAGGAAATGTGGTCAGCATGGACGAGTTGGACCGAAGGGTCTGTTTCCCTGCTGTACATCTCTATAACTCTATATCCCGAGGGTTACTATTGACCAGAAACTGGACTGGATCCACCATACCTTGGGAACAAAAGCAAGTCAGAGGCTGGGAATTCTGTGGTAAATAACTCACCTCTTGTCTCCAAAATAACTGTGCAATATCTACAAAGCACAAGTCAGGAGTGTGATGGAATATTCCTCGTTTGCCTGCCGATCTAACAGCACTTAAGAATCTGGAGGACATCCAGGACAAAGCTTGAATGGCACCCCATCCATCATTGGCTTCTATCACCACTGACACACAGTGGTAGCATATACAGGATACACTGGAACAATTCACCAAGACTCCTTAGATAGCACCTTCCAAACCTGCAATGTCTAACAGCTAGAAGGACAAGGACAGCAGATCTATGGAGCAGCATCACCTGCAAGTTCCCTGGCGTGTCACAAAATATCCTGACTGTTACCATATCACTGTTTTCACTGTCGTTGGATTGAAATCCTGGAACTCCTTCCTAACAGAACAGAGACATCTCTACTTTCTGAGGACTGCAGCAGTGTAGAAGGCAGCTCACTACCAGTTCCTCCAGGACATTTAGGGACAAGTAATACATGCACATCTGGGTTGGCACAGTGGCTCAGTGGTTAGCACTGCTGCCTCACAGTGCCAAGGAATTGGGTGCGATTCCAGCCTTGGGCGACTGTCTGTGTGGTGTTTGCACATTCTCCCCGTGTCTGTGTGGGTTTCCTCCGGGTGCTCCGGTTTCCCCCCACAGTTCAAAGGTGTGCAGGTCAGGTGAATTGGCCATGTTAAATTGCATATAGTGTTCAGGGATGTGTAGATTAGGTGCATTAGTCAGGGGAAATATATGGGAATAGGTGGGATACTCGTCAGAGGGTCAGTGTGGACTCGTTGGGCCAAATAGCCTGCTACCACACTGCAGGGATTCGATGACATCCACATCCCAAAATCAAATAAAAAATAACGTCTAATATACGCAGGTTATGAATCCGGTTACAATGATGTGTCTTACAGACCATTCAGAGGATGTGGTATTGTCGGAAAAGCCAACAATCACTGTCTCTCAAAGCATCCTGGAAACTAGGAGCTGTCAGACTGTCCTGCTAGTCATTTCGAAAGGCAGTCACGTCTTAAGCACATTTCTGGGAATCTAGAGTCAGATCTATGCCAAGGTTTCCTTTCATTTTTTAAAATATATTTTTATTTTAAAAATACATTTTTAAATATTACAACAAATACAAAACAATACAATTCAAAACAGTACAAAAAAACACAAGTTAAAAAAAAACCAGTGCACCCTCATGTACAAATGTATAAACATATATAGAAAAATATAGAATTAAAAAAAACAAACTAGCTATTTAACTAAATATATAATAACCAACAACAAACTAATAAATAGTAATAACTCAGCTCAGCCAAACAAGACACCCATATGTTCACAGATCCTCCTTCCTGATATTGGACTCATGAAACACAATTGTTATGGCTATATAAAAGCCCTTGTTAGTGTGGCAGATAAATCTGTGTCCAGGTATTCCAAAAAGGGCTGCCATGTCTTATAAAAATTCTCAGTTCTGTGGTGTACCATATTTGTGAGAAAATCCAAGGGAAATGGTTTCCTTTCTTAAAGAAAAATAGTAAATGAGTTAGGATTTTTTTACAACACTAGCTTCATAGACTTATATTACTGAAACTAGCTCTTTAATTACAAATGTAACTAATTAAATGAATTCAGTTCACAAATTACCATGATGGGTTTTGAACTCACATCGACAGTTCTTTTAGTGTAGGTCTCCTGTAATTATTCACACTGTGAAATAACCACGCCACAATCATTGAGTCAATGAGCATCCAAAAACTTTATAGTTACATTAACAAACACAAGCCTCAGGACCACTAAATTATTTCTGAATTTGAAAAACAACTTGTATTTATATAAGGGCCTGTACTAAAGCATTGCAAAGTGCTTCATGGTGATGCCATAAAGCAAAATTTGACACTGAGCCAGAAGGCAGATGGTCAAAAGCTTAGTCAATGTTAAATTAGGTAAGTTTTAGAGCATGTCTTAAAGGGGGGTAAGTGAAAGAGAGAGTCAGAGAGATTTAGGGAGAAAATGTCAGAGTTTAGGGCCTAGGTGGCTAAAGGCACAGTGTTGGAGCAATAAGAAACGAAGATGCAGAGGTGGCCAGACTAAGATTTGCATAGATACCTCCGTGGTTTATATAGTGAGAGGAAATTACAAAGATAGAGAGAGGCAAGGTCATAGAGCACCTTGAAAGCAAGAAATAATATTTTAAAATCAAAGCATTGCTGAAATGATGGTCAATGACCACATCAGTGAGCAGAAGGGTAATGGGTGATCTGAACTTAAAGTGTAAGTCTTGATATGGGCATAGGCATTTTGGATAAGCTTAATTTTATGCAGGGTTACTACAGATTTCTTTGCACTCCAAAGCACCTTACAGTAAGATCGATACTATTGTAAGATTACAAAAATGACAGCCAACTTCTGCACTAAGATCCTGCAGACAGCAATGAGATAAGGACCACATAATCGTTATTGATCATGTTGGCCGGAGATATTTGCAGAAGTCCTGGGAAACGAAGCAGAATGAACTCACATTGATTTAACCTCTTCGTGTTCTGAGGACATCCCTAGACACTTCCATGTCAGCGTATTTTACAGTATAGTGTTAGTCCCAAATCCTAGGTGAAGTTCCTCAGTTTGTTACAGTTCCTGATAGGATACCCCTAGATCATTAAGTTTCTGATGAGGAGGGATGAATTGGCTCCCTTTCCTAATTTGCTCGTTCCACTGGTTGATTGGAATAAGGCTAGTTTAAAACCAGGCCACTTCACTTGTCCCAGCTCCAAATGAGCATATGGTTTAAAAAGGAGTTTCTTTAACCAGGCTTTCAAAAGAGTGAGTTTTTAAAATTACTAAATATAATAATAATGAGGAATAGAAATAAGAGGTGGATTCAAAAAGATCACAGTTTAAAACAAAGTAGATTTATGGATCAGTGTCTGAATTGCAGTAGGGGTTATTGGTACCAATGACCTTTTACCTCTCCTCTGTGTGTTGTATCATGTCTACTTCGTAATTCAAACTCGCTCTTCTTATAAATTTAAGGAAGCTTGGTTAAATTGGCTCCTTTTAAAACATGGTTCCACTTGGGTCTGGGAAACATATATCTTCAGGAGGGGATCCTTTTCAAAGTAATCTTGTTGCAACCAATGGAAGGGACTGGGCAGACATAGAAAGAGAGCCAGATTACTCCTCCTCATGCGAGAGCTGAACAATTTAGGGTAACCCATCTGGAATTGTAACAAATTGAAGAACCTTTCCCAGGTTTTGGTCTTAACATCATGAATGGAAATACATTTAAAGCTGTCTGTGGTGCAACCTCCACACTGACTGGCTGACCCTCTCCTGATAAGGATCCAGGTTTTTCTGAGGTCAGTGACATTAGGCCAGTTTCAACCCCATTGGGAATATGTGATTCTAAAACAATGTTGTTTCTGTAGTCTGTGTGTCAGGGAAGGTGATGGTGCTGCCCTATATATTGCACAATGATCCCTGTTTTATGAATTTAAAATCATAAAGTTAAACCCTTAGCAAGTAATGACTAACTGAGAGAAATGGGTCAATGAAGGCCGACAGAAAACATGTCGAACCATTATATGACTAACAACGTTGCATAGCTGTGATCTCTATAAGCCCCCACTGGTCAGACGCACACACAATGCACAAAAAAATCTCTGATAGTTTCAAGGGGCCAGTTTCCATTCTGTCAATACACTCGCTTTGAAATGCAGTGATTTATGTTGTAACTGAAACTCGTGTAGTGGGCAGTGCAGAGAGAAATTTTATTAACCAAAGCCCTGAGTGGTTCAAATCTCAAAGCCTCAAAAACTTAAACATTGCAGATAGTAGCCCAGTGACTGAAGGGGGTAGTCAGTCAGCTTCATGTTACGTATTCCAGTGTCAGTATAAAACCTCTTGCAGAAATGTGATTGACATGCTAACCTTCTTTTACTGCAATAGTGGTGTCATTTTATGTGTTCTGTGATGATTCCTGGGGCTAGGTCTAAACAACAACTCACCCAAGGATGGAGCCAGTCTACAGCAAACAATGAGCATTCCTGCCAAGGGAGCAAGAAAGTTCAGGGCATATATAGTTCCAGGCAAAAAAAGAAAACAGAGAATCCTGGAATCAGACACAGTTCAATTAAGGTCACCTCCCCAGTGGAGAATAAGCTCCGCTGTGTCTAGCAGTCGAACTACTTACGCAGTCTATAGCAAAGAGGCAAAAGGTTGCCAGCACGTTGAAAACCACATGATATGGGCCAAGCAGACATTGCTCTGTACTGAGATGATCTTGTCCTCTCTCCAGGCTCCTTCCTCTACCAAGGTCGTATAGGCACAGATTACTATAATATCAGTCTTCAGCCAATCTTAAGGCAGGCACCCAGTCAGCTGAAGATGTGGGAGTGAAGCCATTGCAGCCTGAAACTTGTCCAAACTCAAGACCCTTACATGAATTGTCACTGTAGATGGCTTACAACTAACAACTAGAACTTTCGGCTGGTTATTCCACCTCCCGGTCTGGGTCATTATAACAACTTACCGTTCCCAGGAAAACACCTCTTATCTGAATACAGACTGAACTCGGAATAAGAAGAACGCTGGTGTAAATAGTTAGTGCTACACAGGACAATTACTTTAACAACAATTGAGTTATCTTTACATTTTCAATTATAGTTCATGATTGATGTTGTTGGATCCCAATATGAAACACTAAAGGCACTGGAGCGTGTCCAGCGGAGATTCACACGGATGATCCCTGGAATGGTAGGTCTAACATACGAGGAACGGCTGAGGATCCTGGGATTGTATTCATTGGAGTTTAGAAGATTAAGGGGAGATCTAATAGAAACTTACAAGATAATACATGGCTTGGAGAGGGTGGACGCTAGGAAATTGGTTCCGTTAGGCGAGGAGACTAGGACCCGTGGACACAGCCTCAGAGTTAGAGGGGGTAAATTCATAACAGAAATGCAGAGACATTTCTTCAGCCAGAGAGTGGTGGGCCTGTGGAATTCATTGCCGCAGAGTGCAGTGGAGGCTGGACTCCACTAAATGTCTTCAAGGCAGAAATTGATAAATTCTTGATGTCACAAGGAATTAAGGGCTACGGGGAGAATGCAAGTAAGTGGAGTTGAAATGCCCATCAGCCATGATTGAATGGCGGAGTGGACTCGATGGGCCGAATGGCCTTACTTCCGCTCTTATGTCTTATGGTCTTATGGTCTTATTACCCAATCTATGGTAAGAATAATTAGCTTTGGTGTACTCAGCAACATGTTATTGCAAGGTTGTGGGGTGGAATGTCAGACATTTTCCTGATCAGGTGCTGCAAGGTGTTAATGGTGAATCAAGCAGAATTGTTCTGCAGCTCTGACAGGTTTTCAATCAAGATAACACACAAATGTTTGCCACATAATTTCAATATCTTTGGGACCTCTAGCTCTGCCTTTAGGATGAAGTGTTGTTGCTAACTGTTCGGATCAGTCCCTGAGTGGTCCATTAAACAGCAGTAATGCAATTTACACAGCTCTGCAAGCACAGCAGCTGCTGGGTTGTCTGTGGCAAGGCCTCTGTGTACTGCTGAATGATCCCAAGTGTATCATTTCTGATTTGTTATGGCAGGTACTGCAGCTATTACCACAACAGACCCATACATTGTACAAACATGGGGGGGGGGAGACAGTGAGAATAATTGTGCCCCCTTGTTCCGATTTCCCATTTCCATAGGAAATAATTTCTATGTGCTCTATTGAATAATTTTAAGCAGCTCAATTAAATCACACCTCGGTCGTTTAAACTCGAGGATATACAATTCAAGATTATGTAAGTCCTTCCACATTTATTAACTCTATGAACTCTAGAATCTTTTTGGTGAATCTCAGTTGCTCTTTCCCCTGTGTCTGTAATTCCTGACATGTAGAGTTCAAAACTAAATGCAGGGTGTGACCAAGGCTGTGTAAAATTGAAGGAATTGAACCCGGGTCTCTGGCGCTGCGAGGCAGCAGTGCTAACCACTGTGCCACCGTGCCGCTGACATGTAGAGTTCAAAACTAAATGCAGGGTGTGACCAAGGCTGTGTAAAATTGAAGGATTGTCTCCTCTCCTTTAAGTTCAAGCCACTTTGAGAGAAAGTCCAGTATCCTTTTAAACATTTTGGCACATTTTATTACATTAGCTAAATGTAAGTGCACCAGCTTCTAGTCATATGTGTATGTTGGCAGACAAATTGTTTCACTCTTCCATACTGCCTAATCTCTCACAATTGTCATGCCATCAGATCAGAACCCCAAAGTACTATGGATGTTGTTAAGTTTTCATTCCAAAATATGTTTTTAAAAGCTGACTACCAAAGACAAAAAAGTCTATGGCTGTAAATTCGATTCAGTCTGGCAAAGTCTTGTGCAGGGATCCATGGAATGTTGCACCTGTAGAGGGTCAGGATAACTTCAAAAAGAGAGAGAGAAAGAGAGGGAGATGTAACAGGAAGAGATAGTGAAAGGGATGACTGTCTTGCCCCTCTCAGCAGTAAACCAACACTAGCAGGCACTGCTTTGTGTGATGCTCTTTCAAGTATACACAAAAGTGTACTCAAAACTGATGGTAACCTTGGTCCATGTTTGTTGTGAAAGCAGGCATGCCAGTGAAAGCAAACATGCCAGTGAATTGAGGTACCTGTGTGTACTAACCTAATGTGAATATGTTTTGAAGGTCACAGTCAAAGAACCACCTACAAATACTCCTGCATTGAGGTAAAAAGATTCTTTCACTCTGTGTATTGGAAGTTGGTTAGTTAACAAGGCAGTTAAGAGAAAACAGGACAACAGAAGGATTCTCACTCAAACAGTTGCTGCCCAAACACCACAAAAAGGAAAGAGGGCAAAACGATTTCATTAACTGCCAAGGTAAGAATTCCAAATTCCAGAGGGTTTGATCTATATATCTTTTAACTCTGTCTTTTCTTGGACCCAATTCTCGTTAATCTGTGAGTATGTGTTGCTTTGTAATTGTTTCTCGTAGTTAGAGTCATTGAGATGTACAGCACGGAAACAGAACCTTTAGTCCAACTCGTCCATGCCGACCAGATATTTCAACTTAATCTAGTCCCATTTGCCAGCACTTGACCCATATCCCTCCAAACCCTTCCTGTTCATATTCCCATCCAGATGCCTTTTAAATGTTGCAATTGTACCAGCCTCCACCACTTTCTCTGGCAGCTCATACCATACAGTCACCACCCTCTGCATGAAAAAGTTGCCCCTTAGGTTGCTTTTAATTTTTTTCCCGTCTCACCCTAAACCTATGCCCTCCTGTTCTGGACTCTCCCCACCCCAGGGAAAAGACCTTGTCTATTCACCCTATCCATGCCCCTCATGATTTTATAAACCTCTCAGTCACTCCTCAGCCTCCGATGCTGCAGGGAAAACAACTCAGTGTACTCAGCCTCTCCCTATAGCTCAAACCCTCCAACCCTGGCAACATCCTTGTAAATCTTTTCTGAACCCTTTCAAGTTTTACAACATCTTTCCTATAGCAGGGAGATCAGGATTGCACACAAAACTGATAAACTCAGTTTACATTGGCTCCTTTTAAATAATAAATTCATTTGATCTGGGAGAAAAGACACCTGCAAGGAAGGAACCATTTTCAAATTAACCTTGCTGGCACCAATTGAGGAGGTGGGGGAGAATAAGGAAGGGGAGCAGGTTCATCCTTCCTCACCTGGGAGCTCAGTGATTTGGGGTATCCTGTCCGGAATGGTAATAAGTTGGTGAGCCTATTCCAGGGTCGGGTTGTAGCACAATTAAAACAGTCCCACTTTTTCTTGTGTTTAGGTAATCCTCATCTTTCCACTTGATGTTAAAAGATTACATCATTTGCCAACAATGCAAATTTTTGAAATGCGAATGACATGCGTGCAAACATTCAAATCCACAGCTGCACCAAAGAATTTCTTTACATAGCTAATAACTCCATTCTGAGCTCAAATGTAGCATTGAAATGGAGCAATCAAGCAGGGCTCCCCTTCCTTGATGTATTAGTTGAGAAATCTGCCAAAGAGTTCTCAACTACTATCTACCGAAAGCTTACATTCACTCGTTAATATATGTATGGAGATTCTTGTAGTCCCACACTACAAGTTTAATCTTATTGACTACCTCATGAATAGAGACCTAGCCATCTGCTCATTGTATAAGCTTGATGTTGACATAGGGCATCTCAAAACTATCTTGTGTGATAATGGATAACCTGGTCAAACCATCACTTGTAGTATAATCACAAAAGGGGCTATGTCCACCACTTTTGGCCCTGACCGGTACACAGTCTACCACAGATTGTTCCAAAGAAGAGTCACTGGACCCCAAACATCAACCCTGTTTTCTCTCCACAGATACTGCCAGACCTGATGAGTTTCTCCAGCAATTTCTGTTTTTGTTTCTATCACAGATTACCCTGGAAGTGAAAGATGTTTCAGCAATTTGAACGACTAGCTGTCTCACACCACGACTATGCTGTTAAGCCATGAGTTTGTTTTTCTATTAATTGGATTCTGCTGTCAAGCCAAAAAGACATTCTGTCCCCACCCCACAATCCAGTATAGGCAGTTCCTGTGTTATCAATGGGTTCTGTTCTGGAGTCAGCAGAACACAATGCTGGACAATATGCTCGAGCTGTTCATAAGTACAGGACATGTTTATGTGATGAGTCTTTAAAATTACATCCTTTGTTCATAGGTACAAGCATTCATTTATCGGATGTTCATGAATCGAGGATCCCGTATAATGTGATATCTGACTTTCAGTGCCTGTGTGATATCAGTATGTAGGCCATCACCCCATTGACTGACAGACCGCGTTGAACAATGTGCAATGTATTGAACCATCTGCAGTGGGCAGCTTGCCACTCATCTCAGCCAGGCTGTATTTGCAATCTCAGAAAAGTGTGTCCTCTATTAGGTGTAATTGTGCTGTTGGAAATCATTAATTAAATAATCTAGGTTGCTGTAAGAGTGACACCAGAAACCAACTTAAGGTCATCAGCCAACCTACAGCATGATGCATTTGCTTGAAATCTATAAATACTCAGGACCCTGAATTATGTAGGCAAAAGGAATTTGTACAAACTTTGCACTATTTTCAGAAAAATATGAATCATTGCAATAGCCAATCCTTGCTGTGTTTCCTGATAATGCCGTGTCCAACCAGAATCTACCTGACTGGTTTGGGAATTAAGATTGACAGTCAACTGTTCTTGCTGCATCTCTGCGTCACTGATGGCTCAACCAGTCAGCATCCTCTTCTCATGCTGTATAAAGTACTATGCCTCTGTTCAAGTCTACTTCTTGCATTTTAGTCCTGATGAGTGCAAGACAAAAGAGCTTTAACTTCTAGTCTCTCTCTAGCAATACTTACAATTACTGACAATGCGCAACTGCATGTGTACAGCTTCTGCCTTTTAGGATATGGACAGGTTTTGAAACTTTGCTCACACGCAGCTACCCCACGTGGTCAGGGGTTTATCCAAGTTGTTTTCTACTTTTCATCAAAGGGCAGTCTTCCACTAAAATGAAACCATCCTCACTGAGCAAGGATACAGAGCAGCAATGGTAGGGAGGTGATACTTACCCATCCACCAGGGTTTTTTACAAATTCCTGGGCATTCCCTACTCCTGTGATCAGGGGCTCTGCCAGATTTTGACCTGTACCAAGATCCTCTTTGAACAATTCCCACTTTTTCTCCAAGGCTTTACTTATTAACAGCTGTGTTCAGTTGAATGCCTTGCTGAAATTTGGCCTCTTCATTCTCCCTCTCAAAAATAACATTTAGAAAGTTCCAGTTAACTGTTCTCGATAATTCATTCCTTTAAATGCTGACATTTTCCGATAGCTCCACACCGAGCCAGCTTCTCCAGTCACGTGATGTACTTTTTGAGGGAGTAAGATAACAAGTAGACACAGTGCAACTGATGTGGTCTTACCAAAGGCAAAATTAAATTGCCTTGAGGCTACGAAGGAGAGAAAACAAGCAGAATTACTGATGATGATTATTATTCCGAGACTCCACTGGGATGTCAGAGCAGTGAAAGATCAGGATATGAAGCTAAGCTGCTGTGTTTCCCTCACATTCAACAACCCTCCTCCGACTCATCATCTCAACTCAAGGGAACATTGGATCTGAGCTCTTGATGGTGTGTCAGTGTGTGTATTGAACCACACTCACAGACTGTTAACTGATGATATAAGGTTGGATGGTATGGTTTGTAACAAAATCTCATTCTAGACATAAATGTACTGAAAGACTGATAAATACAAAGCTTGTACAGTGGGTTGGCAGTTGAATGTCAGGTACCAGAATTAAATTAGTTTAAATGCTAATTTTTAAAAGTCCATTTTTCCAAAATATGTACCTACTTGACATCAGTAATTCAAATTCTCCTCCATCCAACCAATGGTTTTAGAATGGAATTCCTGTTATCAGTGTGCAGTCCTGTCACACAACACAGATCTCTATTCCCTGCCCACCAGAGCAGCATCAAACACTCCCTCATCATTCAGCTGCAGGATCTTATCCCCTAATCCTTAAGGGGCCATTCTATTTCAACAGAATCTGATTAACCCTTTACAGGCCCTGGTTAAGAATGTTAACTTATTTTGTATGCTATCAATTTAATTTGATTTAATATTGTCACATGTACTGAGACACAGTGAAAAGCATCGGTTTGCATGCTAAAGTAAATCATACCTTATATAGTACATCAGGATAATAGAACAGAATGCAGATTATAATATTACAGCTACAGAGAAGGTACAGAGAAAGATTAACTTTAATACATGGGAGGTCCATTAAAAAGTCTGATAACAGTAGGGAAGAACCTGTTCTTCAATTTATTGGTACATTTCTTCAAACTTCTATACCTTCTGTCCAACCACCCCCCTGTAGTATTGGTTGTGCTCAGTTGAAAGAGATGCTATTTTGTATTAATAGAGTAATTGTCAACAGAATGTGACAGGGAACCTGTTACAGGAAACCATCATGACACTCAAAGGAAGTGTCTGCTACAAGAAAGACTTTTCATATACACAACAAAGTACCTCAAATCCAGCTAAAATGAAAACTCTGGTGCAAGAAAACTTTTTCATGAGTTTCTATCCATCAATTTTAGTTTAAGGCAAATTAAACAACACTTACCTGGGTAGTTTGATTAGCTATTTCATTGGTGCAGTGTTTCTCCTGTCTAGTGATGGGCTGCGCTATTTTACTCATCACTCCATGTTCCAAGTGGCTCTTGATCCAAACTGTCCAAGGTCTGAATTGCTGACCGGAAATCTGGAAATATCCTCAGTCCAGCACAGCCTTAGTCCTAAGGGTGTCAGATTTGAGGCACTGTAGCTGGTGTTGCTGATTGTATTTGGCTCTGTTGAAGAGATGTAGGGTCATGGTGTTACAGTGGTAATATCACTGGACTAGTAATCCAATGTCCAAGACTTATGTTCTGGGTACGTGAGTTTGTAACACACCATTGCAAAATTCAACTTCAAATAAAAATCTGGAATTAAAAGCTGGTAATGATGAGAATTATGTAATGAATGTTGATTGCTGCAAATACTCATCTAGTTCACCAATGCCCTTTAAGGAAGGAAATCCGTGATCCTTACCTGGTCTGACCTACATGTGACTCCAGAGCCATAGCAATGTGGTTAACTCTTAACTCTCCTCCAAAATACATTTGCAAGCCACTCAGTCCAAATGCAGTGGAGTTTAGATCAGAGTGGTGCTGGAAAAGCACAGCAGGTCAGGCAGCATCCGAGGAGCAGGAAAATCGACGTTTCGGGCAAAAGTCCTTCATCAGGAATAGATTCCTGATGAAGGACTTTTGCCCGAAACATCGATTTTCCTACTCCTCGAATGCTGCCTGACCTGCTGTGTTTTTCCAGCACCACTCTGATCTAAAATCTGGTTTCTAGCATCTGCAGTCCTCACTTTTGCCAAAATGCAGTGGAGATAGGCAATAAACATCTGTCCAACCTACATTCCATTATTAAATTAAAAAATATTTTTAATTATGTTTGCATTCACAGTAAATACCTTGCATTTCATAGAACTTTTATTTTCCTTAAATGTGAGAACACAAGACCTTGGATCCCATTGTGTTGCAAATGCTCATTTCTTTTTTCACCATGGCATCACTCAATCTGACACCTGAATTGACCTGATGGTCATGGGAACAATGGCTCAGCCAAGTAATCCTACTGCTTGTATTTACAGGAGTCACATGGAAGGAGTGTTTAAACAATGTAGCCTGACTTTCTCCTGTGTTACAATAAAAGTGTTTTATACGGCAGTGAGACAGTTGCTAAGTGTAGTACAATGCAGGATTAAATGGTGGTTTAATATTTCATTGAGCATAATTGCAGATGTGACCTTACATTTTAGATTCCAGCTAAACTCGACTAAAATACAAGGCAGAGACAGCACTTGACCTGTTCCAATCTTGTAATCAGCCTTGATTATTCTTATGTGAAGAATAATGTGGCAACCTGATGGAAGCAAAAATGACTATTTCTCAGTCATGCTCCTGAATTAACCCTTAAGATTCTAGAAAAACCTCTGCTGAGTTAAATCATCTCAGCAATGGCAGTCTTTTTTGTTGATACAAAAGCAGCACAGTGACACAGTGGTTAACGTTGCTGCCTCACAGCAGCAGGTTTGATTCTATCCTTGCGGGGCGGGGACAGGCTGCGGAGTTTGTGCATTCTCCATGAGTGCTCCGGTTTCCTCCCACAATCCAAAGATGTGCAGCTGAGGTGGATTGGCCATGCTAAATTGCCCAAAGTGTCCAGGGATGTGCAGGCTATGTGGATTAGATTTGAGAGTATGGTGCTGGAAAAGCACAACAAGTGAGGCAGCATCCAAGGAGCAGGAGAATCGATGTTTCAGGCATAAGCCCTTCATCAGGCTAGGTAGATTAGCCATGGGAAATGCAGGGTTACAGGGATGAGATAGATCTAGGTGGGATGCCCTTTGGAGGGTTGGTTTGGACTTGATGGGCCGAATGGCCTGCTTCCACACTGTAGGGATTCTACGATTCTGTAATTTGACCTCAGTATCTCTGTATGGGGAAGGGAAGAATCAGTTTAGTCTCCCATTTCTGATTACTGTCCATCAAATCCTGCTTGAAAGTGCACATGTAAGGTTAGGACTGAATCTGACTAAAGCATTTAGTCAACTTGTTCATTGTCATTACCTTGCTACTTGGACTGGTTATTGGAATGTATTGGGATGTGAATGGATTGGTAGGAAGGAAGAAACACGCAGCAATAATGAACCTTTTACATTCTCAGGGTGAGTTCCTGTTGAAACATATTACATGGTCTCCAACCTTTTTAAGCAGCCCAGAATCTATCCCTAAGAAAATATTGAATAAACAAATTTATTTTAATGTTATATAAAATAAAACCACACTTAAATACAGATATAATTGTAGATTCTTTCCTCTCTTCACTAAGTCTCCTCTGGGAGGGTTTCAGGTTTTTGGATAATTGGAGCTCTTTCTGGGGTAGTGGGACCTCTACAAGCAGGATGGTCTTCATCTAAACCAGAGGGGTACCAATATCCTGGGTGGGAAATTCGCTAAGGCTATTAAGGTGAATTTAAACTAATACAGCAGGGGGATGGGAACCAAAATTGTAGCACAGGTACAAAAGAGGATGAGAGTAGGGAGTTCCAAAGTCAAGTATCTGACACTGGCAAGCGAGAACCTGGTTTGAAGTGTGTGTACTTCAACGCAAGGAGCATCCGAAATAAAGTGGGTGAATTGGCAGCGTGGGTTGGTACCTGGGACTTCAATGCTGTGGCCATTATGGAGACATGGATATAGCAGGGACAGGAATGGCTGTAGCAGGTTCTGGGATTCAGATGTTTCAGTAAGAACAGAGAAGATGGTAAAAGAGGGGGAGGTGTGGCATTGTTGATCAGGAACAATATTACAGTTGTAGAAAGGATGTTTGGGGACTCGTTAACTGAGGTAGTATGGGCTGAAGTTAGAAACAGGAAAGGAGAAGTCACCATGCTGGGAGTTTTCTATAGGCCTCCAAATAGTCCCA
>NC_057733.1:44071134-44123988 GCF_004010195.1 Chiloscyllium plagiosum | reverse complement strand
ATTCTGTCAGGTTTATTTTAGTGATGGAAAGGGATAGGTGTACTCCACCGAGCAAGAGTTACAGCTGGGGGAAGGGAAATTATGATGCAATTAGGAAAGATTTAGGAAGCGTAGAATGGGGAAGGAAACTGCAGGGGATGAGCACATTAAAAATGTGGAGCTTATTCAAGGAAAAGCTCCTGTGTGTCCCAAATAAATATGTACCTGTCAGGCAGGGAGGAAGATATAGAACACGTGAGCCGTGGTTTACTAAGGAAGTGGAATCCCTCGTCAAGAAGAAGAAGAAAGCTTATGTTAGGACAAAATGTGAAAACTCAGTTAGGGCGCTTGAGGGTTACAAGGAAGTCAGGAAAGACCTAAAACGAGAGCTCAGTAGAGCCAGGAGGAGACACGAGAAGTTGTTGGCGGATAGGATCAGGGTTAGCTCTAAGGCTTCCATAGGTATGTCAGGAATAAAAAAAATGATGAGAGTTAAATTAGGGCCAATCAAGAATAATAGTGAGAATTTGTGTGTGGAGTCAGAGGAAATAGGGGAAGCACTAAATAAATATTTTTCGACAGTGTTCACTATAGAAAATGAAAATGTTGGTGAGGAAGATACAGAGGTACTTGCATCTAGACTATAAGAGATTGAGGTTCACAAGGAAGAGGTATTAGAAATACTGCAGAGTGTGAAAATAGACAAGTTCCCTGGGTCAGATGGGATCTATCCTAGGATCCTCTGGGAAGCAAGGGAAGAGATTGCCAAGTCTTTGGCATTGATCTTCAAATCATCATTGTCTACAGGAATAGTGCCTGAGGACTGGAGGATAGAAAATGTGGTTCCCTTGTTCAAAAAGGGTAGTAGAGATAATCTTGGTAATTACAGACCAGTGAGTCTCACTTCAGTGTTGGTAAAGTGTTGGAAAAGATTATAAGAGATAGGATTTATAACCATCTAGAAAAGAATAATCTGATCAGGGACAGTCAGTACAGTTTTGTGAAGGGTAAGTTGTGCCTAACGAATCTTATTGAGTTTTTTGACAAAGTGACAAACAGGTAGATGAGAGTAAACCAGTTGATGTGGTGTATATGGATTTCAGCAAGGCGTTTGATAAGGTTCCCCACAGTAGGCTATTATACAAAATGCAGAGGAATGGGATTGTGGGAGATATAGCAGTTTGGATCAGTAATTGGCTTGCTGAAAGAAAACAGAGGGTTGTAGTTGATGGAACATGTTCATCTTGGTGTCCAGTTACTAGTGGCATACTGCAAGGGTCGGTGTTGGGTCCACTACTGTTCATCATTTTTATAAATGACCTGGATGAGGGCTTAGAAGGGTGGGTTAGTAAATTTGCAGACGACACAAAGGTCAGTGGAGTTGTGGATAGTAGTAGGATGAAGTATGTAGTAGGTTGCAGAGAGACATAGGAGAAAGTGAGGACTGCAGATGCTGGAGATCAGAGCTTAAAAATGTGTTGCTGGAAAAGCGCAGCAGGTCAGGCAGCATCAAAGGAACAGGAGAATCGACGTTTCGGGCATAAGCCTCTGAAGAAGGGCTTATGCCCGAAACATCGATTCTCCTGTTCCTTTGATGCTGCCTGTCCTTCTGCGCTTTTCCAGCAACACATTTTTAAGCTATGCAGAGAGATATAGATATGATGCAGAGCTGGGCTGAGAGGTGGCAAATGGAGTTTAATGTGGACAAGTGTGAGGTGACACACTTTGGACGGAGTAATCGGAATGTAAAGTACTGGGCTAATGTTAAGATTCTTGGGAGTGCAGATGAGCAGAGAGATCTCGCTGACCATGTACACAGATTCCTGAAAGTTGCCACCCGGATTGATGGGGTTGTTAAGAAGGCATACAATGTTTTGGCCTTTATTAATAGAGGGATTGAGTTCCGGAACCATGAGGTTATGCTGCAGCTGTACAAAGCTCTGGTACGGTCACACTTGGAGTATTGTGTACAGTTCTGGTCACCGCATTATAAGAAGGATGTGGAAGCTTTGGAAAGGGTGCAGAGGAGATTTACTAGGATGTTGCCTGGTATGGAAGGAATGTCTTACAAGGAAAGGCTAAGGGCCTTGAGGCTGTTCTCGTTAGAGAGAAGAAGGTTGAGAAGTGACTTAATAGAGACATACAAGATAATCAGAGGGTTAGATAGGGTGGACAGGGAGAGCCTTTTTCCAAGTATGGGGACGGCAAACACGAGGGGACACAACTTTAAAGTGAGGGGAGATAGGTATAAGACAGATGTCAGAGGTAGTTTCTTTACTCAGAGAGTAGTAAGGGTATGGAATGCTTTGCCTGCAATGGTAGTAGATTCGCCAAGTTTAAGTGCATTTAAGTCGTCATTGGACAGGCATATGGAAGTACATGGAATAGTGTAGGTGGGATAGGCTTCAGGTTAGTATGACAGGGTGGCGCAACATCAAGGGCCGAAGGGCCTGTACTGCGCTGTATGTTTTATGTTCTATGATACCGGTAACTGCAAATTATTTATCAACACGTTGAAGCCTGGAGGTTTTGTGGTTTGAGACTGCTAGTCATATACAGACTCAAAAGGTGTGGTGCTGGAAAAGCACAGCAGGTCAGGCAGCATCAAGAAATGGCCTTATGCCCTAAACACCGATTCTCCTCCTTTTTCAGCGTCACCCTTTTTGACTCTGACTCTCCAGCATCTGCAGTCCTCACTTTCTTCTTGTCATATACAAATGGGTACCTGCAACATTAGTGTGATACTTGGACGTGATTATCTTCATTTGAATAACCATTGTCTGACAAAACTATGTGGAGTCAAAGTAAATTTCCACTTTAAAAGCACAGGATGATAGAGGTGGATATTTTTCTCTGAGCTTTATCTTCCGTTTTGGGACCCTCGAACCCTACGGTATCAATGTCGATTTTGCCAGTTTTCTTATCTCCCCTCCCTCTGCCTCATTCCAATCCTCCAACCCAGCACCTCCCTCTTGAACTGTGCCACCTGTCCATCTTCCCTTTCACCTATCTGCTGCACCCCCCCCCAGACTATTACTATCAACCCCCATCTGCATCTATCTGTCGCCTTCCCATTTCCACTCAGCCCCAGCCCCAGACTCTCTCTCAGTTTATCTCTCAGCCCCCTTCCCTCCCATATTCCTGATGAAGGGTTTATGCCTGAAACATCGACTCTCCTGCTCATCTCCTGCTGTGCTTTTCCAGTGCCACACTTTTCGACCATTCCCTCTGGGTGAATTCAAGAAGTTAGACGTTTTGGAGCTGGGGGAGCGGGGTGGGAAGAAAAACTGCAGAAAATAGAAGAAAAATAAAGGAAAAGGAACTGGCGAAGCAGGGGGGGTACAGGATGGAGTGTCCTACTCGGCTGCCATCTTGTTTATGTTGTTTATTATTCCTTCTTTGTTTCTAAAATTTTTGAATTAAGAGTCAGTGGCCACGGTCAATGCTTCTTTAATTACTTTGCCACTTGAGAATGATTTCTTGTGTTATGTTAGCAGACGCCAAATACAAAATAGTGCTTCATTGCAGACCTTACCCTTTGCTGCTGGTTTAGAAAAAAAACTATTGAGCTTTTAAGCCAGCCTTCAGCTCATCAAATCTCTTTACCTGAAGCATGTTGTTCAAGGAGAAAGTGTCCTTGAGTATGCTGTGTATTGTTGCGTGGTGTTGATCCAAATTCCTCTTTTTACTTATTTACATACGTTGGTCTATGCAACCATGGTAACATATAAGACAAACTCTTCTTTTCTCTTTCAGCTGTGAACAGAAATTCGTTTCCCATTCTGCATGGAAGTTGTGGTTAGCATTGCTGCCTCACAGCGCCAGGGACCTGGATTCGATTCCACCCTCGGGCCACTGTCTGATGGAGGTTGCATGTTCTCCCCGTGTCTGTGTGGGTTTCCTCTCATTACTCCAGTTTCCTCACACAGTCCAAAGATATGCAGGCTATGTGGATTAGCCATTGGAAATGCAAGGTCACAGGGATGGGGTAGGTTTGGGTGGGATGCTCTTTGGTGGGTTGGTATTGATTTGATTGGACGAATGGCCTGCTTCCACTCTCTAGGGATCTCAATTTTACATTTGTAATCTTTTCCTGGCGCTCCAAATGGCTTGTATTGCTCTCAAATTTTGGATGTGGAGTCCTTTGTAGGTTTTCTTCATCATGCACAGACCTAAGAGAAAAGCAGCTGAAGAAAGAAACCGCAGGTCTACAGAGAATGGAGAGAGGAGTAGAGAGTTTGCATGGAAACAATGGGCTGAATAGCCTCCTACCTTTCCAATACTGTAATATATTGGCTTCACCCATTAGCTTCGTCAGTTCTTAGTATGTTTCTTACTCATTTCTTTGCATTGCCACCAAATCCAGGGGCTGCTGCCTCTCTCTGCATTATCCTTGCAGCAGCATTCCAAGGAGAGTTGCCAATGTGCTCCAAAGTGCAACACTTTACCCTGCAATGCTGGTCCATCTGCACTAAACTGAAACACAATGTAACAAACTAAGCAAACCTGCTCAGAGCACGTACTTTTCTCTAGCCGTGAGTCTTCTGGAAGAGGAAGACATTCGGCAGCATGTTGGACAACGTGGTGAGGGAATGCAACCAACTGGTCAGAAACTCTGCACTGCATGCTGGAAACCACAGTAACAATCATCTTGTCAGCAAATATTTGCGAAAGCAAGGTCTCACAAAGAGCAATGAGATAATGATCAGTTAACCTGCTTTTAGCTAATGTTGTTTGAGGGATAAATGTTTGGCCAGGTTCCCAGCAGACAGTCCTGCTGCTCTTTGAATGTCAGGGACGTTTCAGCCACTCTGAGAGGCAGGGGGAAGCCCCAGTTTCTCATCCAAAAGGTGACACCTTCAATCTTACAGCACTCTCTCAGCAGTGCACTGGAATAACAACTTAAGTAATTTGCTTAGGTCCTGAAACAGAGCTTGCGCAGAATGTGACAAGCCTTGGTATCATAGTCTTCAGGAGAGAGGGGGAGAAAACTGGAGCAAAGAAACCATATTGGAAAGAATCGCTCATCCCAGCATTTGCTGCTCTGTGTCGAAGAAATAAACTCTTGCATTTACAGAACACTTTTCTCACCCCAGGACATCCCACGGCAGAAATGCTAGAGGTATCTACACAAAGTGAGTGAGAACTAAGAGAGCAGGTTACAGCCTGCAATGCAGCTTGACCAGATCCAGGGGCTGCTGCCTGTCCCTGCATTATCCTTGCAGCAGTATTCCAAGGAGAGTTGCCAGAGTGCTTCAAAGTGCAACACTGATCTGCAGAATGGTATTGTAGGTGGATCTGAGATGGGCCATGATGGCGTTTTAAGACTGGTACATGTCCGATGCCAATTTCCATTGGGGGGATGGTAGTCACTGCCATTGGAGTGTGCCCCGAGGTACTGGGGGCTGTTGTTCATGATGGAAGCCCAGGGAAACAAGCAGTGAGCTGGAGTTGCTAGGTACCCGCTCAGACCTCTATTTCAGGAATTGTCACTGTCTCGTTTCTAGTTACCCTGACGCACTTGTATAGTACATTCTGCCTGTAAAGCAGGTAAGACACCACTTTTCACTCTACCTCAGTACACATGACAGTGATAAATCAAATCAAATCAGGTCAAATTGACAGGTGGAAGAATGGGAAACTGCACAGCACTGTATCAATGAGGCAGGATAAGGTAGTAATGACATGCTAATAGATGTAAATAGATACAAATAGACACCTCGCCACACTAGTGAGATTCAAAGGTTGTTTGGAAAATCAGACATTTTCTTGTAGACATCAAGAATCACATTTCTGTCGATCTCATCCTGTTTTCTGAACTGACTTATCAATGCCCATTTTGTTCAGTGGCTGGGAAGATTTGGCCCAGTGTAATGATCCTGGTTAAGCAGTTTGCGACAACCTATAAGCTTATCGAGGATCCAGTCTCCTTTTCTGATAAGTATCATCATTAAATATATCATGGTGAACACTGGGGTGTGTTAGCTGAAAGTTTACCTTGTATTTCAGCCTCATGACCTGTGGCTCACACCTTTCTGCATTGAGTCTGGATGCGACCCTAATCTTAGTTAACTGTTCTGCTGTTTCTCTTTACATGGAACAATACAGCACAGAACAGGCCCTTGGGCCCACGATGTTGTGCCGAACATTTGTCCTAGCTTAAGCACCCATCCATGTACCTATCCAATTGCCGCTTTAAGGTCACCAATGATTCTGACTCTGCCACTCCCACAGGCAGCGCATTCCATGCCCCCACCACTCTCTGGGTAAAAAACCTACCCCTGACATCCCCCCTATACCTTCCACCCTTCACCTTAAATTTATGTCCCCTTGTAACACTCTGTTGTACCCAGGGAAAAAGTCTCTGACTGTCTACTCAATCTAATCCCCTATCATCTTATAAACCTCTATCAAGTCACCCCTCATCCTTTGCTGTTCCAATGAGAAAAGGCCTAGCACTCTCAACCTATCCTCGTACGATCTATTCTCCATTCCAGGCAACATCCTGGTAAATCTTCTCTGCACCCTCTCCAAAGCTTCCACATCTTTCCTAAAATGAGGCGACCAGAACCAAGATCCCTCTGCTCCTCCACCTTACTAAGAACCCTACCGTTAACCCTGTATTCCGCATTCTTATTTGTCCTTCCAAAATGGACAACATCACACTTGACAGGGTTGAACTCCATCTGCCACTCCTCAGCCCAGCTCTGCATCATATCTAAGTCCCTTTGCAACCGACAACAGCCCTCCTCACTATCCACAACTCCACCAATCTTCGTATCATCTGGAAATTTACATATCAAGGACATGTCATCTGTTCCTTGAAAAAGTTTCACCTTTCAACGACATCCTTCCCTGACAGCCTATGCTCCCAATTTATGCTCCTCAGATCCTGTCTTACAGCATCGTATTTACCCTTCCCCCAAATGTAAAACCTGCCCTGTTGCATGCACCTATCTCTCTCCATAACCAAGGTGAAAGTCACAGAATTGTGGTCACCATCACCAAAATGCTCACCCACTAACAAGCCCATCACTTGTCCCGGTTCGTTACCAAGTACCAGATCCAATATGGCCTCCCCTCTGGTCGGACAATCTACATACTGAGTTAGGTTCATTGCTAACTGGTTGGTAGCAAAGGAGAGATAAAAGAGATCTTTGAATCCATTAATGGAACTTGTGACTCATACAACTTCAGAAAAAAAGACCAATTTGTGGGTGCAGGTTAAAGGGCTACAGGCACTGCACTGAGGAGTTGAAAATGGCTTGCAATTGGTTAACTGTGTGAGTTCACAAGCTGAATGACCATTATTCATTCCAATCTCCTTGTTCATTTAATTCTCTCAGATGCCAATGAAACAGCTCATTTAAAGCACTTTCAAACTGACATGTTTATCTTGGCAAATTAATTGCTGAGTTTTCGATAAGCTATTAGTCATGATGATGCTTGCTTAACATGTCAGAACATTTAGAAAAGTGCTATTAACGATAACGTGCACAACATTCCACTTCTCACATTTATCTGAGGTCTGCCTTCCTGAGCGAGGGATTCTTTACAAGTTACCTCAGCCTTGATAAATCAAGAATTATTCGCAAATAGTTCTTGCAAAAGACTGAGGGGTGGGGTAGAAGAAAGAGACAGACAGAACGCCTGAGTTCCACACCCCATTTCTCCTGTTTTGCAGAAAGAACAGCTTTAAATAAAAGCAAGCTTTTATGGATGCTGGAGATCTGAAATCAAAACAAGAAGTGCTGGAGAAACTCAGCAGATCTGGCAGCATCTCTGGAGAGATAGAACAGATATGATTCAAACACAAAACGATAACTCTATTTCTCTTCACAGATTTTGCTGAATTTCTGATTTGATTTGATTTGATTTGATTTATTTTATTATTGGCATGTGCTCAGATATAATGAAAAGTATTCTTTTACATGTTATCCGGACAAAACATATCTTACATAACTATGTCAGATTGATTGAACAGAATGAAGAACATAGTGTTACAGCTACAGAGACAATGCAGAGAAAGAACAACTTTAATATATGAAAGGTCACTAGGATGTTGCCTGGTATGGAAGGAAGGTCTTACGAGGAAAGGCTGAGTGACATGAGGCTGTTTTCATTAGGGAGAAGAACTTTGAGAGGTGACTTAATTGAGGCATATAAGATAATCTGAGGGTTAGATAGAGTGGACAGTGAGAGCTTCTTTCCTCAGATGGTGATGGCTAGCATAAGGGGACATAGCTTTAAATTGAGGGGTGATACATTCGGACTGATGTCAGAAGTAGTTTCTTTACTCAGAGTAGGAGGGGCGTGGAATGTACTGTCTGCAACAGTAGCAGACTCGCCAATTTTAAGGGCATTTAAATGGCCATTGGATAAACATTTGGATAAAAATGGAATAGTGTAGGTTAGATAAGCTTTGGATTAGTTTCACAGGGTGGTACAATATCAAAGGCCAAAGGGCCTGTACTGTGCTGTAATATTCTATGTTCTAGGTCCATTCATAAGTCTGATAACAGACAGGAAGAAGCTATTCTTGAATTTCTCCCGCATTTTCTGTTTTTAATTTAGCTTTCAATCCTTCCCCCACATGGTGAGTTTGTATGGTGAAATGGTCATTAGCTCTGCTTTATTTTCATCTTTACCAGTTGTTCTTGGATGCATACAATCTCCAAAACTCACCTAAAGGCATTGATCCATGTTCGATCACAGGCACTGGCACTCCCTGGTATCTCCAGTTCCAAAGGTTGTTAGCAGTCCGCTGCACCCTTATGTGGACAGCTTCCAGTAGATAGCAGTCAGAGATAGCTAACTTTATTGACTCATACAGCATTGAAACAAACCCTTTGGTGCAATTTATCCATGCCAAACAAGTTTCCCAAACTAAACAAGTCCCATTTGCCGGCATTTGCCCCACATCTCTCGAAACCTTTCCTATTCATATACCCATCCAAAACATACTTTAAATATTGGAACTGTATCTGCATTTACCACTTCCTCTGGCAGTTTATTCCACCCTCTGTGTGAAAAGCAGGTCCCTTTTTAAATCTTTCCCTTCTCACCTTAAAATATTCCTTTAGTTTTGAACTCCCCCAACCTATGGAAAAGACCTTTGCTATTCACTTTATCTATGCCCCTCGTGATTTTAAACACCTCTGTAAGGTCACTCTTCAACCTCCTATGCTCCATTGAAAAATGTCCAGCCTCTCCCTATATCTCAAACCCTCCAGTCCAGGTTAACATCCTTGTAGATCTTTTTTGCACCCTCTCCAATTTAAGATTTGTTGGTTTTGATCATATAGTGCTGGACTGGTTGAAATTCCTTCAGTTTCCAGGATCAGAGAAACAAAATTGAAGTCAGATAGACAAAGGATCAATATATTTATGCTCAGACCAGTTTTATTCTTTCATGCAATCCATTTATTACTGAGAGCTATACTACATACACTTAGTCCTTGTGGATTGATCTTGGAAAAGGTGAGAAATCATGAATAAGCCAAGTTTCTGTTTCAGCCGTAGTGACAGGATTGGACCTTAAATGACTAACTTGCTGCAGCTAATGTAATCCAGGCTAGTCCACATGGAATTAACATCTCCAAACACAGAAATATCACTTATATAAGAGCAATTTGGGAACTATCACTTGTGCATAATTGCAGAAACGTTTGAATAATATTGACAGCCGTGAATGCTTTCCATTAACATAGGTTAAAGCTGATTAATTTCACTTCAAGAATGAGGATAGATGTTAGCATTACCTGCATCAAAAAGGTAAAATATATACACATGTAAAATTGACAGTAACCCTTTCTAATCTCCCTAGCCAGAGGTTGAGTGCTTAACATATTCCACTTGCATGAAAACAAACCAGCCTCTTTAATTTTTAATTGATATTGGGAGTGTCAGCACATTCAATACAATATTTTAAATGTTGCATCACCTCTTCTACTGAGGTTTCATAATATCCTTTGAAAATCAACTATTTATTTTCAATTTTATGGGCGTTATAGACACTGTCATACAGCATGGAAACAGACCCTTCGATCCAACTAAACTATGTTCCTAAATTAAATCATGTTCCTAAACTAAATTAATTCCACTTGCCTACGTTTGGCCCATATCCCTCTAAACATGTGCATATCCAAATGTCTTTTAAATGTTTATAACTGTACCTGCAACCATCACTTCCTCTGGCAGCTCATTCCACACACAAACCACTCTCTGTGTAAAAATGTTGCCCATCATGTCCTTTACAAAGATTTCTCCTCTCACCTTAAAAATATAGCCCCTATTTTTGAACACCCGCACCCTCGAGAAAAGACCCTTATCTATGCCCCTCATGATTTTATGAACCGCTATAACGTCACCCCCACCCCGCCCCGCCCCAGCCTCCTATGCTCCATTCAATGGCAAAAGGGACATAGCACAAAGCAAAAGGAGGTAGGACTGGTATAGTGAAGAAAAAAAAATGATGGGATGAAAGGAAGTGTAAATTATAATAGCAGAACCATTAACAGAACCTGATGTTTGCAAAAGATGGATTAGGGTTACAGTTAGGGTTAGTGTTAGAGTGTTACCAAAAGGTATTGAAATCAAAAGTAGTAAAATGTCTAATTGAAAGATAAGGTGCTGTACCTTGAGCTTCTGTTGAGCTACACTGACACAGAGTAGAAGGCGGAGGAAAAACGGTCAGACTGGGAGAGGAAGGGGAAGGGGAATTAAAATATCAGGTTACTGGAAGCACACTGGCTGACTGCATTGAAATGTTCAGCAAAGCAATTTCCTAATAAAAATAAAATATGTGGATGCTAATGAAATTAGAAGATGCTGGACAAACTCAGCAGGTCTGGCAGCATCTATAGAGAGAGAAAAACAAAGTTAATGTTTCGAGTCTAATGCCTCTTCTTTGGAATGGAAGGAGTCTGGAAGATGATGGTTTTCATGCTATTGACAAAGGGAGAGGGGAGGAAAAGGTGGAACAGATGGCAAGGGCTTCCAGGGCAAAAGACAACAGGAGTGTGAATAGACAGAAATAGGTTGGCTTTGCTGAGAGCAGACGCAAGCAAATGTCCCTAGGGTGCGGGAGTTCATAACTAGTGGCCATATTTTTAAGGTGAGAGGAGAAATCTTTATAAAGAACATGATGGGCAACATTTTTACACAGAGAGTGGTTCATGTGTGGAATGAACTGCCGGAGGAAGTGATGGTTGCAGGTGCAGTTATAAACATTTAAAAGACATTTGATGTGCACTTTGTTCATGCTCTGAACTTGTCAAATTCAATGTTAAGTCCTGCAAGGTTGTAAGTGCCTCAGCAGAAAGTATTGCTCCTCAGCTTGTATCAGACTTTGCTGGAACATTGTAGGAGGCCGAAGATGGAAATGTTAGCATGGGGGCAAGATGGGGTATTGCAATAGCAAGCAACTGGAAAGTCAGGATCACTAATACAGAGCTCCACAAAGTAGTCACCTAGTCTGCTTTTGGTCTCATCAATGTAGAGGACACTTCACTGTGAACTGTGAATATTGTAGTCTAGATTGAAACAGTACAAGTTACTCAGTATTTCACCTGGAAAGGTTTTTGAAGCCTTGGAGAGTGAGGAGGGGAGGTAAAAATGACAAGTGATTGCATGGGAAGATGTTATGGGGTGGGGGAGGTGCAATGTTAGGAGTGACAGAGGAGCAGATTAAGATGTCAAGTGGGAACAATCCCCGTGGAATACTGACAAGGGAGGTGGGAGGAGGCCGAAAGAACTGTGAATGCTGTAAATCAGAACAGAGACAGAAATTGCTGGAAAAGCTCAGCAGGTCTGGCAGCATCAGTGGAGAGAAATCAGAGCTAATGTTTCAGGTCCAGTGACCCTTCCTCAGAACACTCTGGTTCCTCTTCACAGATGCTGCCAGACCTGCTGAGCTTTGCCTGCAATTTCTGATTTTGTCATTGTTGAAGAGAGAGGAAGATTTGATTTGTAGCCTTAGGTAGCTGAAGGTAGGTGAAATGATGGAGAATGATCATTTGAATGTGGAGATTGGAGGGGAGGAGGAATTGAGGACAAGGGGAAACCCTATAATTATTTAGACATTCCAGCCAAGCCAACACAAAGGTTTCAAAGATGAGAAGTCAAAGGAAACTATTGAAACATAGTAAGTCAGAGATGGCATCAATGAGCCCACAATTATGTGAAACAAAACAGAATGGGTTTTGATGAAGAACATCTAACAAATGTAGCTAAACCCAAAATTCCAGTGATATGACTAAAACTTCTGGCTTTGACCAACTTTAATTCCAACTTTTTTTTTAGTAGTCTATTTAGAACACTAGAACACGTCATAAGCAGCTCTATGCTTAGCAAACACCTGCCTCTAATCTCAATGTCTCTGAGAAGTTTGATGTACAATAAAGAGTTTTGTTTTGTCTATAAAGTGAATAATTTCCCAATTTACAATTGTTGCAGTTTAACTTACAACTGGACTGCATCTGGGTTCCTGTGAAAAGGACTCCTGTGCACGGTCAGCTAAAAGGACCTCAACTGGACGTGAGCTTGTGGACTCTCTAGTTCATGAGTTTATGCCAATATCTTTGATTTTGATTCATTTGTAACTTATCGCCTTTCCTTTCTTTCTTGGATGTGAATGTTTTTTTACAAACTCATTTCCCTGCTTTTGAATGCTTTAATGATGAAAATGCTTTCATTTTAGCCTAAAATAAATTTCGTAGAATCCCGACAGTGTGGAAACAGGCCGTTTGGCCCAACAAGTCCACACCAACCTTCCAAACAGTATCCCACCCAGACCCATTCCTCTACCCTATTACTCTACCTTTCCCATGACTAATGCAACTAACACTTTGGGCAATTTATTACGGCCAATTCACCTAAGCTGCATATCTTTGGACCGTGGGAGGAAACCCACGCAGACAGGGGAACGAAGTGCAAATTCCACACAGACAGTCACCTGAGGCTGGAATCAAACCCAGGTCCCTGGCGCCGTGAGGCAGCAGAGCCAACCACTGAGCCTCTGTGCTGCCCCCAAATTGCTGTGGGCCATTTTTAAATTGTACTTCAGAGAGCTTGAGGACATTTAAAAAAAATGTAAAAGGAAAGATAAGTTTTTTTTTATAATTAAAACCACCTCTATTACAGATGAAAGACATCAGGAATTATAATTCAATTAATCTCTCCTTCTTGACTGACAGATTAATGATCTATCTGGCCCACCATTTTCCAAACTGTTCAATTATTTGCCCAAAGAAACTTTGACTAGTAGCAGCTCTATTTTGAGTGGATGTTGTTCAGATGTGAACAAGTGAAGGAACAGAATGGTATACAAAAGCTGAGATTTGTTTGAGCCACCCATGATGGATTTGTGTGGTCCCAGCAAAAACTGAACTTGGACAGAGTTGGTGGAATGTGAGTAATTTGGGTCATAAATAATGAAATCAACGTCTTTACCTATGCTGCAGAAAGATTGTTTTGTGTAATCTGTACACTGTGCCAAAAGATAAAAACACGCCAGTTGCTGGAACCCACTGAATCTTGAAATATGAATGATGTTTTCCTTACCTCAACTCCCACACTTTATAGAATATCCTTGTGTCTCTCAGTTTGATGTTCCTTGATTCTTTGCCAGTAATTTTACATTTTCAAGGCTACCAGTCTAATCTTTTTCTTTCATGCAGATAAATGAGATGAGATTTTTACTGTCAATCCATTTAGAAATATGGCAACAATTAACATCTTTATTAAAGCACCTATAATTCCATGTGTGTGTGTATATATATACACATATATATATTCTAAACTAATTGAGCTCCTTTTCTGTTCCCTCAATATTAACTCATTAATTTCTGTATGATGATTTCATTTGTTTATTGGAGAGGTGACAAGATTAAAGCAACCCAATTTGTTGGCTTTTTTGATCCCGTCCTTGTCTCTTTTCTGAAAGGTGTAAGCATTGACCCGCCCCTTCCCAAGGGGAAGCTGGTCAGATGAGTGGTTAAAATAGCTGTGATTCTCCTCATCCTGGATGTTTTTGCACTTCTCGCAATTTTAACTGCTGGGTTTCATCCAGCATCAGGACATTTGAGACAACAAGGCCCCCAAAAGAATTTTCACTTGAGATCTCCCACAATGTCTGTCCTCGAGAGTAGTAATATCTGGATTACTCCCAGTGCTACGAGCTAGTGAGGGCAGGAATAGGAGGATAGAGCAGATGAATGCATGGCTGAGGAGCTGGTGTATGGGGGAAGGATTCACATTTCTGGTTCATTGGAATCTCTTTTGGGGTAGAAGTGACCTGTACAAGAAGGACAGATTGCACCTAAATTGAAAGGGGACTAATTTACTGGCAGGGAGATTTGTCAGAGCTGCTCAGGAGGATTTAAACTAGTAAGGTGGAGGGGGATGGGGTGGGACCCAGGGAGATAGTGAGGAAAGAGATCAATCTGAGACTGGTACGATTGAGAACAGAAGTGAGTCAAACAGTCAGGGCAGGCAGGGACAAGGTAGGACTAATAAACTAAACTGCATTTATTTCAACACAAGGGGCCTAACAGGGAAGACAGATGAACTCAGGGCATGGTTAGGAACATGGGATTGGGATATCATAGCAATTACAGAAACATACTCAGGGATGGGCAGGACTGGCAGCTTAATGTTCCAGGATACAAATGCTACAGGAAGGATAGAAAGGGAGGCAAGAGAGGAGGGGGTGTGGCATTTTTGATAAGGGATAGCATTACAGCTGTGCTGAGGGAGGATGTTCCCGGAAATACATCCAGGGACGTTATTTGGGTGGAACTGAGAAATAAGAAAAGGATGATCATCTTATTGGGATTGTATTATAAACCCCCTAATAGATCTCAGGAGATCTCAGCTATCTGTAAGGATAATAGGGTGGTTATGGTAGGGAATTTTAACTTTCCAAACATAGACTGGGGTTGCCATAGTGGTAAGGGTTTAGATGGAGAGGAATTTGTTAAGTGTGTACAAGACAATTTTCTGATTCAGTACGTGGATGTACCTCGAGCGAAGGTGCAAAACGTGACTTACTCTTGGGAAATAAGGCAGGGCAGGTGACTGAGGTGTCAGTGGGAGAGCACTTTTATGGTCGCTGGCCCCATTCTATTCGTTTTAAAATAGTGATGGAAAAGGTTAGACCATACCTAAAAGTTGAAGTTCTAAATTGGAGAAAGGCCAATTTTGACGGTATTAGGAAAGAACTTTCAAAAGCTGTTTGGGGGCAGATGTTTGCAGGTAAAGGAGCAGGCCGGAAAATGGGAAGCCTTCAGAAATGAGATAACGAGAATCCAGAGAAAGTATATTCCTCTCAGGGTGAAAGGAAAGGCTGGTAGGTATAGGGAATGCTGGATGACTAAAGAAATTGAGGGTTTGGTTAAGAAACAGAAGGAAGCATATATAAGGTATAGACAGGATAGATCGAATGAATCCTTAGAAGAGTATAAAGGAAGTAGGAGTATACTTAATAGGGAAATCAGGAGGGCAAAAAGGAGGCATGAGATAGCCTTGCCAAATAGAATTAAGGAGAATCCAAAGAGTTTTTACAAATACATTAAGGACAAAAGGGTAACTAGGGAGAGAATAGGCCCCCTCAAAGATCAGCAAGGCGGCCTTTGTGTGGAGCCACAGAAAACGTGGGAGATACTAAATGAGTATTTTGCATCAGTATTTGCTGTGGAAAAGGATATGGAAGATATAGATATAGGGAAATAGATAGCGACATCTTGCAAAATGTCCATATTACAGAGGAGTAAGTGCTGGATGTCTTGAAACACATAAAAGTGGATAAATCCCCAGGACCTGATCAGGTATATCCTAGAACCCTGTGGTAAGCTAGAGAAGTGATTGCTAGGCCTCTTGCTGAGATATTTGTATCATCAATAGTCACAGGTAAGGTGCCGGAAGACTGGAGGGTGGCTAACGTGGTGCCACTGTTTAAGAAGGGTAGTAAGGACAAGCCAGGGAACTATAGACCAGTGAGCCTGATGTTGGTGGTGGGCAAGTTGTTAGAGGGAATCCTGAGGGACAGGATGTACATGTATTTGGAAAGACAAGGACTGATTAGGGATAGTCAACATGGCTTTGTGCGTGGGAAATCATGTCTTACAAACTTGATTAGGCTGGGTGCTGGCAGGCGGGACTTGATTGGGTTGGGATATCTGGTCAGCATAGACGGGTTGGACCGAAGCATCTGTTTCCATGCTGTCCCTCTCTATGACTCTATGTCAGTCCTGTCAAGTGAAACTGGGCAGTCAGCACAAGATAGACCAGAAAAGATTAATGGAAGTGAACATTTTAATTCTATACCTACCATGTCAAGCAAAATTAGACTCATGGAATCATTAATAATGAGCAAGAGTTAGTAGTCAGCACCTTTGATCTTATCCCTCCATTGAAACATCTAATTAATGTAACCCTGTATATGCTTGCCAAACAAAAATCAGTCGATTACCTATTCCCTGCAGCATTGCTGAGACTCTTCCAGGTTTCCAGTAACATTTGAATCATTTATTCTAGCAAAAGAGTTAAAGCTGTTCAAATTTCCTTTGCAGCCAATAGACATAGGAGATTTTCGACTCAGGTGCCACCGTTGACTTAGTGGTAATGTTTGTCTCAAAGATTGAAGATCCAGTCTGAATTTAAGTACTTGATCTATGTTGACTCCTCAGTATTGTACTGAATTGACACCGTCATTCTCTAATCAATGAGATATGAATGGCTCTATCCCAAGAATGGCTTTGTGGTGTTTTTGAACATCATTTATTTCTCAACCAACATCACCCAAATACCACGCTAAAAGATTGTGGGACATGGCTGTGCATGCTGAATGGCTGATAGTTTGCCTAGAAAATATGTGACACACTTTGGAAGTAATTCATTGATTGTAAAGTAACTTTGGGCATTAACAGAGCTATATAAGTGTTATCTTTCCAATTGCTCTTTGCTTGATTCAGATTTAAAAAGCAGATCCCAAAAAGACATTCTTTAGGAGCAAATTACTGCAGATGTTGGAATCTGTACTGAAAACAAAAATGTGCTGGAGATCACAGCAGGTCGGGCAGGATCCATGAAGAGAAAGCACGCTGGTGTTTTGCGTCTAGATGACTCTTCATCAAAGCTGGCGTGAAGTGTGGAGTAGGCAGCATTTAAGCAATACTGAGGGGACAGAGGATGGAGGGGGGATGAGGGTGGAGTACTGGAGTAAAAGGGTGCTGATTAGGCAGATTGTGATCGGAATGTGACAGTAGCAGCACATCAGTGTGTCTAATTGCCCGACTGGAAAGAACACGTAGTCCCCTAGGGTGGGGGGAAGGGGAGAGAGGACATAATGACACGAGAATGTAACAAGTAAAGGTAGAAGAAAGGGAAGGAATGAGAGTGAAGGTGTTGAACTCAATGCTGAGCCAAGAAGGTTGTAAAAAAGCGCCTAGTCTGACGACGTTGCTCCTCCAGTTTTCGGTGATTCGCTGGAGCATTGCAGCATGCGGAGGGCAGAGAAGTAGACATGCGAGTAGGACACGGTGTTAAAATGACCGACTATGGGAAGGTCAGGGTCATGCTTGCGCATAGCCAATCACATCAGGTTAATAAGCAGTAACCAGAAAGATTCTCAGCAGCATTGCTGAGTCCCATTATAAACAGAACAAACGTCACCTCACTAACAGATGGATACCAATCCTACAGCTGTAGTGCTCATGCCAGTCAGATTGTGTTCCCCTCAATTCAAAGTCACTTAGCACAAATTGTCTCCTTTACTATTTTATTTACATTTTCTAATTCAAACTACTCAATCATTCAAGCTTCACCAACACGTCTAAGAAGCAATCCATTTTGAACAAACTGTAGACCATATTATCCATTATGGAAAATCTTATTTTAAACAAAGATTGAACTCAGTGCAAGGATAATGTTCTACGCCACTGTGCTAGCCAACTCAGATATTTCAATTACTTTTCAAATGAATGTTTTATAAAGCCAATGTAAATTCATCACAAGATAACAGCCTGGCATTTCTTTTTTACTTGAGCGTGTACAGACCTGTAAAAACGGGAGTCTGCAATCTCCCTTTAAACATTAACCAGACCCTGCAATATTTCACTGTTCAAACAGATGGCACTCCCTGGAATATCATTAGGATATGTGATTGAATTAGACATTGCACAGGTGACACTTCTATAGCAACGCCATAAAGAGACAAACAAGACAACACAATCCCAAATCCTTGTAATCAGATGCACCAGAAATTTTTATTAATTAAATTGCATAATTTCTCATGAAAGTGACTTATTAAAATTTGGAATGCAAGTCTAGTCATTCTAGAGGTCACCTAAAGGGTCAGTGACTTGCTATAGTTGACCTCAGAGCTGACAGTTAAGGGGAGCAAGTGATTGGGTAGACAGATCCAGTTGATTGGAATTCCACATCAACCTTGCTGAAAAGTGAATGTGTGGATATACATTATGAGGTAGAATCGGACTTGTTTCTAACTCTCAGCAACACCTCCAAGGGCTATGTATTGGTCCTGGGCTGACAATATGAGCAGGAAGCCTGCTTCCAGGTCTCTGCCAAAATCACTCTTAAACCCAGCCAGCCCAAGCTGTGGAAAACAGGCCGACACCTTCACCTACTGGGTACAAATCTTGCTTCCAGTTGACAGACCATCTTGAGCTTTAAGAATTTGTGGGGAATTGAGTGTTGAATCCAGCATTCTGTCACTCCACAGCACAAGGGCTGCCTGGAGTTAGGTAGAGCAAGCTATTCATCAATGGAGGTCATCAGAGCAAGGTCACCAGATACACATATGCAAACACTTTCCACTATATTCACGAGACAGTGGTAAGTGCAAACTGAATCACTGATCTGTTTTCTCCCCATAAAGATAACTTATTGCACACTGGGAATCATTCTTGGGAATTACTGAGGTCTATTTTGCCTTACTACACAGCAGCCTTTGGTTATTGCATGAAAATGACTGTAGTTGAGGTAAAGACAATGCAACAAGTCTTTGAACCTGCCCCTGCAACAAGCCCTCTCAGTTTGCCAACCCATTGCCCACCAAAACAAATCAAACGTAAAGTCCAAATATATTTCAGACATACCTAGCACTGTAGGATTCAGACCTTGCAATATTTCATGAACAAATTGCACTTCTTACAGTTGTGACATGATGATTAAAATGAGATTTCCAAACTGCAAGTATGTTACTGGTTACAGCAGCTGGTCCTGGTCAATAATAATCGGTTCTCAAACAGAATGGCTGATCTTGTTTCAATACTATTTGCTAAGAGTTTCTCTGCCAGTGAATGGCTTTTGAGCATGCAGTCAATTGTGTGGAATTATCGATATCATGATGGGGGGATAGTATCCACTGCGTGAGACAAAATTAGACTATTTGGCGATTTCACTGGTATCAATTAGTTCACTACAAACAGCAAATAATCCTTATGCTTATAGAGGTGGGAAGGAGAGGAAAGCCATAATTCCCAATTTTGCACAATCCCATTCTTGAAACTGGTATCATTTGCAAAACATAAGAAACAGAAGAACAGTCCATTTAGCCCTTCAAGACCACTCCACTGAATGGCTGAATTTCCAATTCCAACACTGCTTCCTGCATTATCCCACCCTTCCTTGATGTTAATGTGTAGAAGTCTACCAGTCAAACTCAATCTTGAACATCCTCGACAACCAAGCTTCTACAGCTCTCTGGTAGCAAATTCCAAAGATTCACTACTCTTTGAAAAAAGGACTTCCTTCTCATCCAATCCTAATGGTGTGACACTCATTTCAAAATTGCGTTCCCTGGTTCTAAACATTAGACAAGGGAAACATCCTTCCTGCATCCACTCTGTAGAGCCCAGCAAGAACTTTACATCTTCAAATGAGATTGATCATTCAACACGTCAAAGAATTAAATCCCAGTCGGTATAATCCCCCTAATAAATCCCTCCATACCAAAAATTATTGTAGTGAACCTTTGTTGCACATCCGTTGTGGCAACTGTATCTTTCTGTTGACACAAGGCCAGAATGACACATGGTATTCAGGATGTAGCTTAACCAAGGCTTTCTATAAATGCGGTAAGGTGTCTTTACTCAAATCATGTAATAAAACCATACCATTTGCTTTTGCACTTGCTTACTGTACTCCATGTTAACTTTCAATGGCTCATGAACAAGGACAAGCATGTCCCTTTAAAGTTCAGTAGTTCCCAACCTTTCACTATTTGAGAAATTCTATCTTGTCTTACCAAAGTGGATAATTTCACATTTCCCCACATTGTATTCCTTCTGCCAAACTTTCTCTACTCACTTTACCTCACTAAACCCCTTTGAAATGACTTTGCATCTACTTTACATCTCACACTTTCACAAAGTTGTGCCATCTGAAAACTTGGAAATATTATATTTAAAACTCACATCTAAGTGATTGATATTGGCATGAGTAAGTGGGCCTTAAGCACTGATCCTTGCAGTACTCCATCTGACCACAATCAACCTGAAAATGATCCATTTTTCCCTACTGTCTTTTCTAACCATTAGTCAGTTCTCAATCCATACTTGCATATTCCCCTCAAACGTATGTACTTTAACTTTGTTTATTAAATTTTTGTGTAGGACGTTATCTAACCTTTTCTAAAAATCTAAACACAACACATCGAATGGTTCTCCCTTTTCTATTCGGATAGTTACATCCCAAAAATAAATTCCAAAATGTTTGAGAGCATGATTTCATTTTCACAAATCCATGTTGACTCTGCCCAATCTTACCATTATTTTTGAAGTATTGTTATCACATCTTTAAATATACATTCTAACATCTTCCCTAGGAGTGATGTTGGCAGCCAATAGATCTATAATTCCATCGTCTTTCTCCCTCCTTTTCTTAAACAGAATCGACAGGAAAATCATATCTGTAGTACAGCAATTGGCATGTTCCCATCTTCCCTCAGTCAGTTTCATCATAGAATGATACACAACACAAGGCTATTCAGCCCAGGTCACCCATGCCAGATTTCAATACTCGGTTCTCAGCTAAATGAGATCGAGCCGGCATATAAAAACAAAGTATTCTCTTCCACACGGACAGTGTATTTAATCAAACTTACAGCTGCTAAACAGGCTATAGTTTGTCTGCCACTGTACAGGCTAAAACCTACTGTTCATCTGGAGAATTGTCTGATTATGGATGAAAATACTGACATGACACTAAAGGTATCAAAGACTTTTTAAAACAGGGATTAATGTCGTTTCTTTAAACAGACTTAAAAATAATTTTCATTATCTTCTACAAATATTAGAACTAAAAATCGCGTGTCACTAAATACCACAGTACAGTAGTGCTACAGAAATCTGCAAACTCTGGAGTCAAACTCTGTCAAAATTTAATGTCAGGGCCATTGACATTCGAAAGTATTCTGTTTTACAAAATACAAATCATGATTTCACACAATTGAAGATCTGATTTATTGGTAGTTACTGTTTAACAAACTATAAATCATTCACTTAGCAGATCCTACGCACTCACAGAATGCAAACTTGCCGAGGGATTACGAGCAGGTTTATCACAGAACTTTGTACTCCCAACTACAAAGTTTCACGAGGAACTGTTACAGGCACCATCTGACCAAACAGAGCACTCTCATGGCTATTCTTAAAGTGTGCAAGACTTGCATTTTTGTAAAAATAGTGATGATAAGCAAGTTGTGTATGGCCAAGCAGCCCACTCTGCAAGCCAATAATCCACTGAACTCAAGTAATAAGCATGCTTGGCTGATCAGAGCAGTAAAGAGCATGGAGGTGCAAGAAGTGAATAGAACCATACACGACCATACTGGGCACAGGCCATTTATGTTTGGATGGATTATATAATATAAAACTTTGGTATTGACATTTTTCAAAACTTGTGTCTTTTTAATATGAAAAGGATTTTTTTAAAAAAAGCATCCTTATAACTAAAAATTGACAGCAATGCCCTGATCCCTTCAAATGGTCAACCCTCATCAGACCAAAATAAACAGATCCAATAAAATAAAAATAAGAAACAAGGGCACAGGAAGATAATTCAGAAACACTCCACAACAGTTAGCTCAGGGACACATCAAGTATACCAATATATTTGAATAGTTATCATTTAAGACAGACTAGCAGGGTCTCAATTGCAGTTGTACATTTCCATAGTTACCTACAGCGGGCAGGCATGTTTAAAAATTCCGGGTATAAATGTTTGGTTCCAAAATGGATCTCTTCATTAGTAGGTTGACCATAGTCTAGATCTTTTACTGCACATATTAACACAGTTTTCAAAAAAAATCAATTATTAAGCAACAGTTCCAGAACATTCTGTCCTCATCAGTTCCAGCAAGCCCCTGAATCAGTGCATCAAATAGGTCCATCCTGAGATTGACTATTTTGGGTTTTTCAGCTTTTCCATGCTATCTTTATTCTGGGACAGAATTTGCTGTTTCTGCTTCTTCAGTGTTCTGTAAGCTTTAATGATCCTCTCCCTCTCCTCTAACATCATCCTTTGGCGGGCCATTGACATGGTGGGTAGTTTACTGTATTGGGTACCTTCCACTTTCTGACTTGAAGAACACTCGCTTTGCTGAATCAGAGACTTCAGAAGTAACTGTCTCTGGCCAGGCTAGAAAGAACAAATAATGAATTTAGTACATAGCCTTCACTGCTGATAGATCATTAGACCAAATTACCGTTAAGTCTAAAGGTGCACATTACAACATCCAAAATTCTATAATAAAATTTTGTAACTTAAAAACGTACATAAAGTTGGTTTTATTTTTGTCATTATTGATCACAAAGCTCTACTGAATGTATACTTGAAGGTAAGAACTTAGTATTAAATCATAAAACATTGCATCATGGCAATAAGCCATTTGTTGCATTAAATTAGTTGTGTTCTTTTCCACTAGCCCTCTCTACTGTTCATTCACTGTGTTCCTTTATATTCCTCTTTCAAACCACAATAACCTTTTAAAAGAAATTCTTGCATTTGCTTTCATAACAACCTATGACAGAAATCCATAATTTAACCACCCTATGCATAGAATTCAATTTTTTTTCTAATATCACTTTATGATTTCCTAAACATGTCTCTCACCAAGGAATTTTGGAAAACGATAGTCAGAACCACTGATATTCATTTCATATTTCCTCAGAATTCTTCAAATCTTGATGAAGATCCTATCTTGGGCCTGGTTAATTGATTTACTTCCAGTTCTAGTGGTGCTTCCTTCTTCGAAGTGGAAGCAATCAAACTGATAAACAAGTCATAAGCACGGTGCAAAAAAATTCCTCCTCCTTCCAACAATTTCGCCATCCCAAGTCTAAACTTGGATAATTCAAATCTCCTACAGTTATAATATGGCTCCACAAACTGTCTAAAAACATAAGTTCAATTTCCTCTTCACTGCTTGCCAGTTCATGGCATACTCTTAGCACTTGGCCAATCCCTTGTTATTTTGGACCTCAATCTAAAATGATTCTGTTTGGGAGTTTTTAGTTTAGATGCTAATAATATAATCACTACATGCACTACAGTTTATCTTTATGCTGAAGAACTGTCATAACGAGGATGTCTGTAACTCTAGGTTAAACAAACAAATTGTTCCACCTGCTCATAAAAGGTATGATCTCTAATGTTTATAACACTTTAATATGATAATCTTATTTTTCCACCATGTCAATAACATTTAAGATACTTATTGGGCAAGGATAGCAAAGAATATTATCAAAGGAATGTAAATAGAATGAAGATACAGATCAGCCTTGGTCTAATCAGATGGGGAAAGAAGTTCCAGAAGTTTAGTAGTCCTTCTTCCTACTTCAAAGGATGTTTTATAAGCAAACATGATAAGGAAACCATATTCTTAAACGTTGAATAACTAACCTTTTTACACACAAACAAACATAGCTAGTTACATTAGCCCCAAGAAAAGTGGTTTACCCTTTTATAATCCACTAAATTTCATTATGGTTCGAATTTGCAATGCATGCTTGTGTGCAGTGGAATCTGATTCAATCATGATTTTCAAAAAATAATTAAACAAGCATCCAAAAAGAAGGAAACAACACTGCAGGGCTCCAGAGAAAGGGCATGCAACTACAATTGACTGAACTGGTCTAGAGATTGGGTAGGGAACAGGTCTGGGTCGGATGCTCTTCTCAGGGTCAGTGTGGACTCGAAAGGCCGAATGCCCTGCTTCACACTATAGGGATTCTATGAACTATGAACTCTATGACAGTAGGTTAGTAAGGTTAGACAAATTATCTCTTCTGTTGTAACAATTATGATCCTACAGTATTAAGTGGCTAACAAATAACAGATTGTGCCAAAAACTTGAAACTGTTGCAACTTTACAAATTAAAAAAAGGCCTATGTTAAAAACGGTAACATCAAAACACCACAAACAGGAATTATAATTGAACAGTTGCTCTTGACAAATTAATTATTTCAGTTTGACATAGTTGACAGTACACAAACGAAGTTGTTACCTGATGATTGGTTTGGCTTTTCCTGGGTTTAGCCGTGAGGGTAGGGGGCTGCATGGCCACTTCTCCAAATCTCACAGTATCTGCAAATAAGATCAATCCCATTCTCAGAAAATACTTTTATGTTTACTGTGGATTCTCACTCAAACACATCAACTCAATTCATCTTAATGGCCTATCTGAAATTTCGTGCATGCAAATTTTGATCCACAAACCTGACCCTTTATTTAGGCTCGAAACTGCAAGTCTACAGACCTTCATGTTTAATTTTAGTTTCCGGTAGTTACAAAATACACACATTTTAATACTGAGTCTTAGTGCAACTCTTCTTCAGCCTGTCAGTTAAGCTGGGTAAACAACCAGCAGGTGAATTTCTACTATACTGTACATTCTGAAACTAAGACAACTCTGCAGCAGAGTTCATAGGAGACTGTTCTTGCTCATTGAAATCTTCAGTTGGTGCAGCTTTATTTAGATAAACTGCTCCACCTAGTGCTCATACTAAAAACTGAAGAGCACAAAAACAAATATCAGGAATGTGAACTTAGAAAATAGCAGATGAGCAAACTGGATCAGCAGTTATCTTGTCAACAGGCTGCATTCTCAATCCTCTTATTGGAGTTTGAAACAGATTTAATACAAAATGAGCCGACAATACTGACTTCTGTACTTTGGTGCAGATTTGCCCTAAAAATGGAATGACTTGCTGCAAAAATGTTACATCTGTGTTGCACTGTATGGTCTGTAGATCTCTATGGTTGGAAACAAAAGCATTTCAAGAAAAAATGGGGCAACAAAGGTTCAGTAAAAATTAAAACCTTAAAGATTTAGTAAAGAAACAGCACTAGAGAAATTAATATGTTTAAAGGAAACAATTTCTGCGCCTTGTGTTTTGAAAGAGGGAGCCAGAGTTCAGGAATACATTATTTTAATCTTCAAGAATTCCCGAACATCCCTTTGAATTGGAAGATAGAAAAGGCAACCCTGTTGAATGTGAACATTTAAAGGATAGTCTCCTTTAATTTGAGGCAAAACTGTGTTAGTTGGAGAGGGAGAGGCGACTTCTCGGAATCTTCCCAGAGACAGCTCCAAGTTATGGGTATGGGACGGTCAGAACAATTTTCATTCTAAGTAAGGTGCAAGTTTTAACATTCGGTACATAAATGGAGAAACAGCTGGTATAGTTGCGCACAAGCTACCTGAAACAGCTCCAGAGGCCAGTATCCTGTCACCAAGTCACCCTTTATTTACATGTGCAAAGTACTTGACACTAATCCAACTTCCTTAGATGCTAGTTGTGTGTGCAGAACCTCTGACACTCATGTTTATCTTTTTTTTTCTTTTTGCTGTTAATCTGGGCCAATCAGGGAGCCCTGGCTGACTGATATAAACAGGAGATACTCCTGTTTATATTTGTCAGCTAGGGATCCCTAATTGGACCAGATTAACAGGCCCAATCAGGGAACTCATTCAATGAGGCCCACCTGGCTGACCACTACATCCCTCCCTCGGAGGCCTGTTATTTCTCTTGAAGCCTCTCCTGGGTTGTTATCACACTCAAGTCTAGTTCCTCTGATTCAGCCTCTGATATGGGCGCCATGTCCTGGACCCTAGCTCAACTCTTGTGCCGGGAGCACCTCAAGACAAAATTCATCCTCTCCTTCAACAGTAAAGGCATCGAGGCTGCTCCATCTCAGTCTGCAAAGTTTATTTGACGTTAGAAGCAGAGAGGGAACAAAGAACAGTTGGAAAGGCTGTCGAGGAGCCGGGCACGTTTTGTTCCTACACCGTTCATGAATTTGTAGCTTTCATGTGGTCCATGTGCTTGTTTAGGACCATCTGATTTACCCAAAATTTATACATCATGGGACCTGACCTTGCATTGACCATGCCGCTTACCCATGCAGGGTTATTTCTGCGGATTTGGCACCAAACTTAGCTCCTTGAAGTAAACGGTTTCTCTTGCTTCAAAGAGTCTGATGTTCCTGGCATTCCTGATGCTGATTCTAGATCCAGGAGGAACAGGTTTAGTCTAGTGCAGAGTATTTTTTATAGATTACTTACAGTGTGGAAAAAGGCCCTTCGGCCCAACAAGTCCACACCGACCCGCCGAAGCAAAACCCACCCAGACCCATTCCCCTAAATTTACTCCTTCACCTAACACTACGGGCAATTTAGCATGGCCAATTCACTTAACCTGCACATTTTTGGATTGTGGGAGAAAATCCACGCAGACACGGGAGAATGTGCAAACTCCACACAGTGTGTCGCCTGAGACGGGAATTCAACCCGGTCTCTGGCGCTGTGAGGCAGCAGTGCTACCGCGCTGCCCCATCAGCAATTCTGTTGGAGCTATCCTTGTAGTTGTATGAGACATGGTCCTATAATTAAATAGGATCAGAGTGAAGCCAAAGGATGTTTCTTTAAGACTGCCTTCAAAGTCTTTCCACCAGTGAGCTTTCTTCATATGCAGAATGCCATTCCACTCTGCCATCCACTTGAATTTCCTATTGGTAAACAATGGCCTCTTGTCTGTGACCAACATTTCTGGGAGCCAGTGTGCTGCAAAAGATGCTCGCAGTTTTTCTGTCATTGTCCCTGTATTTGACAAATGAATTCTATGCCTGCCCAAACACTGAGTGGACGCTCACAATGACTAAGAATGTAGAGCCCATGAAAAGACCAGGCTAATCAATGTGTAACCGAGTCCAGGATTCACCTGACCAATCCCACGAATGTGGAGGGGCTGCTGGGGGAAAGTTATGCCCATGTCGGCATTCTGGGCACTGGCCCACCAAGGTGGCTAAATCTGCATCCAATCCTGGCCACTGGACATAACTTCTCACCAATGTCTTCATTTTGGAAACCCCTGAATGACCCTCGTGGAGTCCAGCCAGTACAAATAGACAACCCTTTATCCGAAACACACAGAACCAGCTGTCTGTCGGAATTTTTTGGATGAAGGATTAAATAGCATTTTCATAGTAAAAAACATTACCAAACAGCAGACCCACCTGTGATTACTACGAGCACTGAGACAGAATTGACACCTGCCAGTGCTGGGTCCCGATACTGTCACATCTGAGTAACGTGGGTCGAGTGGGTGTGGAGTTGTGTTAACTAATTGCAGGCTAAACAATGTTGTTAATGAGAAAAAAACTTCAGGAAAATAAACTTCAGATTTCTGAGCTTTTCATCTTTTGGATAAAGGATTGACCACCTGTATCTAGCAGCAAGTGCCATTCTCTACGGCAATCTGGTCCAGAAAGGTTCCATTGCTGGTTGTGGTGGCCCTTTTGGTTCCCCCATCACAACCAGCTCTTTTCATTTTGCTAGGATTGGATCTTTTTCCATCCACATTGTCAGCAGTGATCAGAAAGTTTAAACCAGAATGAACTCTTCCAGCGAAGCATCTACCATCAGGATGCAGCTCAATACACCCGCATTTGCAATTTTGACTCCTAACTTCTAATTTTACACACTAAGAACTAGAGCGCAGCATTGAATTTGTCCAAAAGCTATGAGTGGTATGGCCCTGTCCTAAAGAACCTCCAGCAGGGTCTGTTACTGAGGATCTGAAACCTGAATACAGGCTGAGGTAACTGCTTAACAGATGCTCTTAATAACTTAGTTGACAATAAAATGGTGTCTCGATGCAAACAACATGACAAAATGGCTTCTAGGCTGCAAATTGACAATTCTGCTAAGAACTGTATAAAATGGCTTTCGATTTTGCTATAGCTGCAAAATTGACTAACCAGTCTGCTTCAATAGAGATTAGCAGACAATGCTCCTGCTACAGCATAGAAATAACTAAACTAGATAAGACATTACTGACCATCCTAACGGACCTTCGGATGCAGATGCAAAAGTTTGGTTAGTGAGATAAAGATGGCCTGAGTGTTGAAAAACAAAGTTGGTTTCCAGGTAATATCATTGGACCAAGTAACTGTCAAATAAAGCAATATTGTATATCAATTGGTAATTGTCTGAACGTATTATGTGATCAAATCCTGTACCTTTAAGTATAAAAGTGTCTTTGTTTTAAGCCATGTGTGCAGCTGCTGAGGAACACGGATGTACACAACCTGTGTTTCGGGATGCTTTGTACCCAGCCATATGAAGAAATAAAGAATGAAGTCTTAAAGAACCAGACCGATTGTGAGTATTTATTGACTGATCATGGAATAGAGACCAACCCCTCCCCCGGGGTCCAGATCTTCATTACTATTATAAATTTAAGTCCTAATGGTATTGGTGGAACTTTCTCACACCAAAGATGACCAAACTTTCCTTCTCTAACTGAGCATATTTGTGCTCTGCATCAGCCGAAGTCTGGGAAGCATACTCTATTGGGCATTCCTCTCCCTAGGGCCATCTGAGAGCCAATGCTAACCCTATACCGTACGGTAACTGAACCAGCTGCCCCTCATATGAGACTGGAATCAAAGTTAAATCGTTAATCTGTAAAGGCTCACCAGTGTAGATTCTCAATCGAGCCAAGCTCTTATGCAAACTTGAAGCCCAGAGCAAATTTTGTTAAACACTGGTTCTGCAATCAGTGATACAGCATTGCAGATAGCAACTGTCATTAGAACCAGGTGACCATTTAACCAGATGTCTATTTTGATTAGTCTGGATTTGGATGTTGCCAAGCAATTTAGTTGCAAGCCAGATGGAGGTGGATGAAGTGTGCACTCTTCCTGGATTTTTTCTTTATTCATTAACAGGATGAGGGCATCGCTGGCTAGGCCAACATTTATTCCCCATCTCAAATTGCCCAAGGGACAGTTAACCCAATCACATTGCTATGGGTCTGGAGTCACATGTAAACCAGACCAGATAAGAATGGCAGCTTCCTTCCCTAAGGGACATTAGTGAACCAGATGGTTTTTCCGACAATCGACATGGGATTCATGGTCATCACCAGACTCGTAATTCCAGATATTTATTGAATTCAAATTCCACCATCTGCAGTGCTGGGATTCGAAGCCAGAAAATATCTTCAAGGCAGAGATTGATAAATTCTTGATGTCACAAGGAATTAAGGGCTACGGGGAGAATGCAGGTAAGTGGAGTTGAAATGCCCATCAGCCATGATTGAATGGCGGAGTGGACTCGATGGGCCGAATGGCCTTACTTCCGCTCCTATGTCTTATGGTCTTAACATTATCTGGGTGTCTGGATTAACTGTCCAGTGATCTCGCTAGTATATTCAATTTATCAGACCGGTCTTGCTTTCCCTTTCAATGATTTCTGGAGGGTTTTTTATATTTAGGTATTTTTCTCACCCCAGTATTTGGTCAGCTATATAAAGCCAATTTTGTGCACCTATTAGAGAGGATAAGGCAGGACCTTCAACGCTGGGGGGTTCTCCCGATATCTTGGTTAGGCAGAATAGCTCTAATTAAAATGAATATTTTGCCTCATCTCTTATACCCTATGAGAATGCTCCCTGTGATCTTGCCAAGGCCAGCATTGCGTAAACTATACGGTTGGCTTGGTTCTTTCATTTGGAATCATAGACGGCCCCTTAGTAAATTAAAGAAGCTGCAACTTCCACAAGCAAGGGGAGGACTGGATTTTCCAGACTTTAGGAAGTACCAGCTGAGTTCTCTATTAAGCTATGTAGCTGACTGCGTCTCGTGTGACCTGCAATCAACCTGGCTGGACATTGAGGCTTCTCAAGCAAAGTGTCCCCTCATTAATCTCTTATCTTTAGATAAGCTGAAAGTTATTATGGACCATTGTTAATCTGTAAAGGCTCACCAGTGTAGATTCTCAATCGAGCCAAGCTCTTATGCAAACTTGAAGCCCAGAGCAAATTTTGTTAAACACTGGTTCTGCAATCAGTGATACAGCATTGCAAAAACCCTATTGTATTAAATACAATTAAAGCTTGGACAATAATGCGGCAATACGAGGGTAATTCACAAAAAATCCCCCCTTATACTCCTATAATGGGAGCATGGGATTTTTGACCTGGGCACACAGACGCTACATTTAAAACCTGGGAGGTCCAGGGGTATTTCTTGCTTAGGGGATCTGTTCGATGGGGAGGTTATGATGTCTTTTGAACAGCTGCACCAGAAATTTGGACTACCTAATGGAGACCTTTTTCGATTTGTCCAAATTCGAGATTATATACAGAAGACAACCACATTATTAGATAGCTCTTATAAATTGGATAGGGAAAGAAGAGTGTTACAGCCAATGGGTCCACCCTCGGTCAGCACCCTTTATCACTCATTACAGAACGAAGTTTCGAAAGACATGAAACAATTGTTTAAAACATGGAATCAGGAATTGGGGTTGGAAATCCCTTCAGAAATGTGGGACGACATCTGGGAAAATGCCAGAAAGATCTCTATTTGTAACAGAACCCAAGCTATTCAATTAAAGATATTCCATAGGACTCATATAGCACCAGAATGACTGGCAAAATTTAGGACAGGAACATCTCCAATGTGTCCTAAACATAAAATAGGACTCTCACACACTGCTTATGGACATGTCATAAGATCCGCAAATACTGGATCAGAGTAGCAAATGAACTGAGAAATCTTGGGAGCAGAAATTGGAGTAGATTCAGTATCTCTTCTCCTGGGCTTTTCAAACCTGCCCTCCCTGGATGTGCACGGAAGGAAATTATTTTCCATTCTCTCCTTTAGTGCAAGGAAAAATATCGCAGTAAATTGGGTAGCTGAGGGCACTCCAGGACTTTCGAATTGGCACAGATTAACCATGGAATGTATTCCCCTTGACTTCCTTACAAATATGGTGCACTAAAAAACTGAATTATTCTATAAAATATGGCAGCCCTTCCTGAACTATATTTCGGCCATATTGTTAAGGGCTTTTATCTAGTTGTGGTAGTGGTTCTGGCTGGTCCGGGGGTCCCCGGGGAGAGGAATCCCGTATGAATACGGGTTTTACTATGACTTGATGTTAATTCATTCGGAGCATGTACTTCATTATTTAAATTACTATGTTATCTTTTTTTGAGTAATGCAAGATATTTTATTATATGCTTTGGTTATTTGTAGGTTAGATTAGTATTTAGTTGAGTTTTTTTCCTCTTTTTTTGGTTTGTTGTGTTTTGGTTATTTATTTATTTAATATTTAATTGTATATTAGTAGTTATATTTGTGTTATTTTGTAAGTTCGTAAAAAAAGTTTTAAAAATTTCCTTTTTTTTTAAAATAGATTTTTTATTGAAGAAAACTGTCCAGTGATAATACCACTATCGCTTCCCCAATGAGTTCTCTTTAAACAATTCAAGCCTAGAGGGACTCTTTTGCTGTCTCAAATCCTCATACCGGCAGCAACTACAATAGCTTGCTGGCCCGAATCCTGAAGGAAATATTAACTGTTTGGCCAAAGCTGGGCTTTGTTTTGGCAGAGTCCCTCTATTGAGGATATGTCCTGAGAGAGGCTATGTAATTGGGCTTCATTCACCCAAGCTCAGTCAGCCTGGCAAGTGTGTCCATTTCTATCAGAATATCCTATAACATAGAACATGGAAAAGTACAGCACAGAACAGGCCCTTTGGCCCACAATGTTATGCCGAGATTTAATCCTAATGTAAAATATAGTAACTTAACCTACGCACTCAACTCACTGCTATTATCCATATGCATGTCCAGCAGTCACTTAAATGTCCCCAATGACTTCGCTTTCACCACCTCAACTGGCAATGCATTCCATGCATTCACAACTCTCAGTGTAAAGAACCTACCTCTGTCTCCTTTATACCTTCCTCCTAATATCTTCAAACAATGACTTCTCGTACCAGTCACTCCTGCCCTGGGGAAAAGTCTCTGGCTATTGACTCTATCTATTCCTCTCATTATTTTGTATACCTCGTGCTATCCATATGCATGTCCAGCAGTCACTTAAATGTCCCCAATGACTTCGCTTTCACCACCTCAACTGGCAATGCATTCCATGCATTCACAACTCTCTGCGTAAAGAACCTACCTCTGTCTCCTTTATACCTTCCTCCTAATATCTTCAAACTATGACTTCTTGTACCAGTCAATCCTGCCCTGGGGAAAAGACTCTGGCTATTGACTCTATCTATTCCTCTCATTATTTTGTACACCTCGATCAGGTTTCCTCTCTTCCTCCTTCTCTCCAGAGAGAAAAGTCCGAGCTTATTCAACCTTTCTTCATACGGCAAGCCCTCCAGTCCAGGCAGCATCCTGGTAAACCTTCTTTGCACCTTCTCCAAAGCTTCTGTATATTTCCTATTAATATACTCCACTTGCTGCATTTACTAATGACAAAGCCAGTTGTACTGCCTGTTTGAAGTCCAGTTGGGCTTCAGCCAGTAGGCGCTATTGCACAGTTACATCATTAATCCCACATACCAAACGGTCTCTCAGTGTCTTATTGTGGGTTAAACCAAAGTCACATGCCTCTGCCTGTTGTCTTAACCTCAAAAATTCCAATGCAGATTCCCCTGGTTTTTAAGCTGCTCATTAAAACCAAGAGCATCTCAGAATTAGAGGCGGTTTGCGTCGTAATATTTGATAACTAAACCCATCAACTCTTGAAAGGTTTTAGAACCTGGTACCTCATGAAACATTAGGCTCATAATAATCAAAAAAACTGCAGGTCCACAAGCTGTCAGGAGAATTACTCGTTGCTTTTCATCTAGCCCAATGTCACTTGTCTGGAGAAAATAATGCATTATTTCAGTATACTGGCTCAGCAGGATCAAATGAGTAAAAGCTTCCCAAATAGTTGCATGATTAGATTAGATTACCCGCAGTATGGAAACAGGCCCTTCGGCCCAACAAGTCCACACCAACCCTCCAAAGAGTAACCCACCCAGACCCATTCCCCTACCCCCTAACAAATGCACTTAACACTATGGGCAATTTATCATAGCCAATTCACCAAACCTGTACATCTTTGAATTGTGGGAGGAAACCGGAGCACGAGGAAACCCACGCGGACACGGGGAGAATGTGCAAACTCCACACAGACAGTCACCCGATGCAGGAGCTGAACCCGGGTCCCTGGCTCTGTGAGGCAGCAGTACTAAGCACTGAGCTACTGTACTAATGTCAGAAATGCTTATCCCAACTCAAAGGCGACTGCCGCAAGAGAATTTCTTTACGACTTTTTTTCTCGTTGCCACTAAAAGAGCTCCAGAGAGGTCAGTATCCCATCACCAAGTCATCCCTTACTTACATGTGCATAGGACTCGAAACAGGTTCGGCTCTCTTAGAAGTAACTCTGAATGAACAGAACCTCTGACACTCATCTGTTTTTCATCTGTCAGCCAGGGCTCCCTGATTGACCTGTGTTAACAGCCCGAATCAGGGAACACTCATTCTAAAGTCCAGCTGGCTGACCTCATTACAATCGCTACACTATCAATGAAGAGCAAAAACAGCTGCTGCAAGCCAATAGAAATGTATTAAACTAAAATGTGACACAGTATTGGTTCGAAGATTCCAGACTTGTTGATATCTAAATACTAAAATTGCAGAAGTATGCCAGATGTGGTCGCACCAAAGCTCCACATCATAGCAGCAAGATTTCTTTATTCTTATACTTCAAATCCCCTTGTAATAAAGGGCAACATGCTATTTGCATTTCTAATTGCTTGCTGTATCTTGTGACAATGTTGCTCCTTTAACAAGGTTATGCTGTCCTTGGCTTTCTTTGTTAGAGGTCTCAAAAGCAGCGATTCTGAGAAGTCTAGGTGTAACTACTTGAGAATGCTTTCAAGCTTTTTTTTTAAAAAAAATCCACTTGTACAATAAAACAGGAGTGACCAGTTCTACCAGCTCAGCTTTTCTCTGGTTTGGTTTGAGCAATCTGGCTGTTCGCTGAAAGCAGTCAGTCAGTTTTGAGGCTGTTGGTCCAAGAAACAGCTACATGGAAGGTGTTCCATGCTGAATCTCTCTGACATCTCACCAAGGAGTGTTTATGGGGATTGTTGCAAGTATTGGGAACACATCACTAAATTTGGATAATCTGTTGGATTTTCAAATAGGTTACATTATTCTACATTCTGTTCTCTTTTGTTTGTGTTTCAGTCAGTAATCTTGTAAATAAGTTCTGTTTTGCTTAAAACAAAGTATTTGGGCTAGCTGCATCACTCCTGGAACATCCACTCTACACCTCCTTAAAACAACTAGCAAAGTTAGGGTCTGGCCTGGTCCAGAACAACCTACATGTTAGCTTTCTGGGTTCCGAACATAAGTACGCTCAAGCCCTTCTGAACATTAACATTTAGAGATTTTATGTCTTTTTAAAAAAAAACTGCTTTTCCATTCTTAAAAAGAAATTGAATAAACTTACACTCTGACATATCACACTCCATCTGCTACTCTGTTGTCTATTCACTTAAGCATGATACATTAGAATGGATCAAGATCTGGTTGAAAACAGAGGACCAAACAGGCCCTGAAAATGATCCTTGGGATGGCAGGACTGACATATGAATAGAGATTGAGTCAGTCATGATTGTATTCACTGGAGTTTATATGAAGGGGCATCTCATAGAAACCTATAAAATTCAAACAGAACTAGACAAGTTAGATGAGGAAGGATGTTCCTGATAGTGTGGGAGTCTAGAATCAGGGATCATCATTTAAAGATTAAGCCTTTTAGGACTGAGATGAGAAATTTCTTCACCCAGAGAGTGGAGAGCCTGTAGAATTCACTACCACAGAAATTGGTCGAGGCCAAAACATTGTGCTTTCAAGGAGAAGGCACGGCTGAAGGGGGTCAAGGGATATTGGCGGACAGCAGGATTAGCATATTGAGCTCAATAATCAGCCATGATCATAAAGAATGGTGAAGCAGGCTGGAGGGATTGAATTGTCTACTACTGATCCTATCTTCTGTGTTTTCAGGCCTCACTGAAGTTCACTGCCAGACTGTCTGCCTGTGAAGCTCCTCAACTTGCCCACTCCACTCAGTGACGCTGACTGTCCCAGGTTATGAACCTCAACTTACCCATTCCTCAGTAATGCTGTCTATCACTGTCCTCACCTTGTCCACTCCTCTCACTGACACTCACTGTAATAGAGATGTTAACTCCATAAGGTTTTTCCAACAATGTGAGATCTTAACTTTGTGCAATATCTGACCTATGCTTACTCTTCTTGGGATTGAAGCAGATACATTTCTTTTTAATCACCTCAGGCAGTAGATAGACAGCATTAAAAGGAAGAATTTTAATAAGCAATATTCTGCTAGAATGCAGAACAGCTAGACACCGTGCTATCAGATTTCATGTTCGTCACTTACCTGTAAATATTTCTTTCTCCAATTTCATCATTTTTCTTTCAGCTCTCTTTTTAATAAACTTTGCCAACCGTTTCTTGTCAGACCTATTTGATACAAACCAAAATTAACTAACAAATGTATAACTTCCCAAACTAAAAGGATTTTAAAACATCTTAATCACTTGTTTCACACAATGTTGGTTCCATAAATATCTTCTGTTACCACACTCACTAGTTTTCTTCAAAAAAAAAGGCAATCATGTGTTCTGGCTTGGTGCTCATTCAGCAAGACTACCACAGATCGAATGTCTACATAGTTATCCTGCAAAGATGATGAGGACAGATGTCATGATGAATGCAGAGAGTTAATCATGTGGTTCTTTCACTCACCGGACTTGAATGTTAAGCCAGTGCAGATGAATGAAATGTCAGCTGTAATTCTTAAAGATGAGCAATATCAATAAGTATTCAACATTTGTACCGAAAGAAAATCCTGCAGCTTATCTGCAGTTTTTTTTCATTTTGATGGGGCTTGCATACAGCAGAGGAAATCCCAGTTATTAAACAGGTAACATGGATAAGTATCTTGATGCTAAAAAAACTGGCTACTGGGCTGGTTATTGAAGTTCTCTGGAACAGTCCACCAGCTCAAGGTGGGAAGAAGAACAAGATCAGCTTCTGTCCATTAATATTTGGATAATATTGTCTGTGATGAATGCTTCAGCATTGTTTTTGAGGTTGGTTTGTAATTAGATGTTATGAATCTGTCATCTGTTGATAAGGTGCAGAACACTTTATACGTATCTGGGTGTTTAAGCTTACTTAATAAAAAGGATTGAATAAAGGAAGCATTACCAAATACATATGAATAAACAGGTTGCTTCTCCAAAGTAAACAGATTATCTTTTTGTGTTAAAAGCTGTGATCAATGGGCAAACAATACAGAGGTATAGTCCAGCTGTGTGCGTATTATATATAGTGACCTTATTAGATTCACCTTCCTTTCCACCCTGCTATATATTCAGCAAAGGGAAAAATATTGTAATTGCAGTTATCAACAATGTCAGGTTCCCCATTAGATATAGTACCATAAATACACAGATAATGGAACATACTCTTTCTTTTTCTCAGACTTTGATTTCACACCGCTTGTCTGTTCTTCCTTCTCGGTCTCTAACTCAGGACAACGAGCCAGTTGATTTTTGGTCATAAACATCACATGTTGAGTTTCCTCCTCCATGCGCTGAATATAGGCTCTCTCGGATTCTCGTTTGCGCCTCTTAAACTTTGGAACTGGTATGTCTCCATGGAGATCTTTAGCCATTGATGTAGGTTTTCTCTTTGGCTTTTCTTCATATTGAAACAAAAATTAATTTACTGTTATCTTTACATTCATAAAATAATCCAAATTGAAAGTTGTTTGCGTTTTCTCCATAAGAATAGGTCACTTTGGCCAACGCAGAAAGAGACCTAGGATGTGGCCGTGAAAATGCAACAGTAACTAAATGACAACTCTTGGTAAAATATTTTTAGGCAGACTTCCCAGAGAAGATTCTTACTCATATGCTCACAAAGCACTTGAAACATGGCTGTAATATCCGCCATGCTTAAAAAAAAGGCAAGGACAATGCCAGCCCACCTAAACTTAATGCAGCCGCATTCAATTTCATATCATCTCCTAGATGAAGGTGCTGAGAACTTGGAGACTTTCTGTACAGCTCACCTGTGAAGAATGATAGCTTGAGCAAGGAAGCATCGGGTTGCTGGAACTCAAAGTATATGGGCAAAAGCTAGGACAAAAGAAAAATCTTATGCATAGAAAACTTCCAAAGGCCAAAATGCGCATCTATAGTTAAATAACTATAACTAAATATAATTTGCAGCCTTTAAACAGCTAAGCTGTTGATTCCATAGGTGCATCACAATATGAAGTCAAAAGGAAAATTTAGAACTTCAATGTTAACCCTGTTATAGTGTCTTATGGTTCACTTTAACAAGTAAAATATTATGTACAGAATTTGTTTTGCTCCCTCTTGCAAATTTATCAATTATATATAATGTAAGCATTTGTTCTGATTTGTATGTTATAAACAGCTATCATTGCCACCAAATGTTGAATCAGCTATGCTTAGGGAGCTCAGAAGCAGGAGGATAACATAAATCAGAAAATGGCTTCCATGCTTTTCATATTTTAGTCCTGGATATTTTCTGAGATAATAAAATAAACATAAATGATTTTGTTTTAACCAAAATACAATCAAGCTGTATTTCCACTCGCAACAGAAATAAATCGAGTACAAGTACAAATAACTTTATTCACATTGATTGAATGAACCGAGGTCTTTGACTAAGTTACTTTATTTCCTAGTTAAATGAAATATATTGCATTTTTAAAAATTGATCAAAAATGTATAGAATAAACTGCTTCAGCAGCACTCCCAAATAGTTCAAATCCAGCTGGACTATAAAGGCTTCTCTCCCCACTTCTAAACTTTGCTTAGTTTTTTACTTCAAAACGTTGTCTTTTCTGGACATAGTTTTACCTCAAACTGACCACTGACTGCTTGTGTCACTCCACCCTTTGAAGGGATAAAAGAAACCAGCACAAATCCAGTAGCCTGTGAGATTTGTCCTGACACAACAGCAATATCTTCTTACTTTAAGTTCGATGAATGGGATTTGTCCTATCTGCCTGGACATTGCCTGAATAAGAATGCATTGCATCAAGTCTGAACAGGTTCTACAGGTTCTATAATAACACTGTAATCCAGTTTTAGGGCAACTATTGTCAGATGAGCAGTTAACTTCTAAAGAAACAATGTCAGGCTGACTACTTTACCAGTCTTTCTCTTCTGCTTATTCAGCTGCTTCTTCATTTTCTCCTGAGACCTCATTATCTCACGGACTTTGTATGGAATTTCCTGTTCATCAATATTTTTGGGCTTCATGTCATTTTTCTTCAGTTCACTGTGAAGTTATAAGTGCAGTATTGTCAAATAATCTTTAAGATTGTCTAAATCTTACATAATTAAATAAATTACCACATATTAGGACTGTAAAACACAAAAGTATCCTGAAATTAACTTTCTACCCATTTTCAAATGTTCACTCTAAAAACTACAATGATAAAACACTGATACATTAAACTCCACATTTTATTATGCATTATTTTGCTTCACATTCAGTATTTATCCACAAATTGTTTAAGAAAGGAGCTGGTGAAAAAACAGGGAACTACAGACCTGCTAGCCTTAGATTAATAATAAGGAAAATATGCTCAATATATCTTAAAGGATGTGATAAATGGGCACTTAGATAATTATCTCATTGGGCAGAGTCAGCATGGATCTACAAACATGTTTGACAAACTTGTTTCAGTTTTTGAAGGATGTTGCTCACAATATTACTTGTTACTTACTTTGATGAAGGGGAGTCAATGGATGTCATTTACTTGGATTTTTAGAAGGCCTTTGATAAGGTCCCGACAGGATGTTGGTTAGCAAAATTAAAACATGCAGCATAGGAGATAAGGTACTGGCACTGATTAAGGATTGGCTAATATGCAGAAAATAGTAGAAATAAATGGGTCATCCTCACTTTGGCAGACGGTGATTAGTGGGGTACTGCAAGACCTCACCTGATCACAATTTATATCAATGATTTAGAGGTGTGGACCAAATGTAATATTTCCAGTTTTACAGATGATACAATGCCAAGTCAACATGTGTGTAGCGAGGAAGATGTACAGCGGTTTGAGAATGTGGATAAGCTTAGTGAATGGGCAAGAACATAACAGAAAGAATATAATGTGGAAAAGTGGGAGGTTATCTGCTTCAGTAGGAGAAACAGATGTGCAGAGTATTTCTCAAATGGTAAGAGGTTAGAAACTGTAAATGGACAAAAGGACCTAAATGTCCTTGTTAATAAGTCATTGAAGATTAACATACATGTGCAACAAGCTATTAGGGCTCATGGAATGTTACCTTTTGTTGCAGGACATCTGCTTCAATTGTAAAGGTGCTTCTTTAGACTGTACCTATAGAATAATGTGCAGTTTCGGTATGCACCTCAAAGGATTCTTTATCATAGAGGGACAGCAATGAAGGTTCACCAGATTTCTTGTTGTGATGGCAGGAATGTCTTATGAAAAGGGGCCTCTATTCTCAAGAATTTTGAAGAATGAAAGGCATTCTCAAAAAACTCAAGGAATAGACAAGGTAGATGCAGATGCTTCACTTGGTTAAACAGTCTAGAACCAGAAGGCATAATTTAAGAAAAAGGATGTCACTTTCAACCAAGATGAGAATTGTTTTTACTGAGAGGGTTTGAATCTGTAAAATTTAAAAGTGTTTGATCAGTCATGACCATATTACATGGCAGAACAGGTTCAGTGGGCTGAATGACCGACTCTTGTTCCTAAACATTGTTCCTTTTCAATACTGCCTAAACTGAGTCATTCAGAATTGTTAAATGTTTCTCTCTTCTCACGTTCTTTGTCCTCCAAGTTCTGTTCACAACTTAAATCTGTGACCCGCCTCCAAACCCCACATGAAATAAACACAACATATGCTGGACAATCACAAGAACTTAATAATATTACTGCTGTATATTACAAATTGTGTCTATTAAAAAACCTGTACCAAGGTATTAAAAGCCTCTAATAGTTGTTACTTGATTTGAGGGACAGGACTTCATGGAGCTTAGAATTGATTGATTACTGGACTCTACATTCAATTATGTTAACAACCTAGCCATTCCCACTTAAGATAAAAAGGAAAACAGATGTAAAATCCCCTGTTGAATTAAAGCTTTGCAGAACAGTTCAAGTGCAGCTCGGTGTAGATAAAGTATTCTCTCTGCATGTAAATAGTCGTTGAGAAGAAAATTTATCTTAGTTCATTTCATCAGGCGGCATACAAGTTTATCATCTAAAGCTAATACAAAAAGTAAACAGAAGACAACTTATTTACAGAAATAGACTTCTGGCAATACTTGGATTATTGAACATTATGTTTTAACTTAAAAATGCTCACAAGAAAAGCTAAAAATATAATTTAAGTATGGCATTTGGCATTATGAGAGGTTTCGTGAATAAATAAAGTTGACATAGGTTTTATCAGATTGTGGGTGTGCTTTCTTATTAGAAAAACAAGCCTGACGGTGGATTAACCTCACTATCGCCCAGGTTACGGGGAGATAGAGTCATAAAGTCATACAGCACAGAAACAAATCCGTTGCCCCAACTCATCCATGCTGACCAGGTTTCCTAAAATGAACTCATCCAATTTGCCTGTGTTTGGCCCATATTGCTCTAAACCTTTTCTATCCATGTACCTGCCTAAATGTCTTTTAAATGTTGTAATTATACCCACTTTGACCACTTCTTCTGGTAGCATGTTCTATATACACAGCACCAGGTGTGCGAAAACAAACCTGCCCTTTTGGACCGTCTTAAACTTTTCCTCTCTCACCTTAAGCCTATGTTGTCTAGTTTTGCATTTCTTTATCCTGGGGGAAAATACCTCGGCTATTCATCTTATCTATGCCCCTCATGACTTTATAAACCTCTATAAAAGTCACCTCTCAGCTAGGGAAAAAAGCCTTTCCAGCTTCTCCTTATAACTCAAACCTTGGTAAGATCAGAGTACATTTTTTTTGCACCCTTTCCAGTTTAATGACATCTTTCCTATAGCAGAGCAACCAGAACTGAACATAGTGCCCCAAATGTGTGAAGGGAAGTCCTTCATCATAACATGGATTCAAACCATGCAGTCAGTGTCATACTGTTTCATAAACCAAGTTTCCAGCTAACTGAGCTAACCCTATCTGTTGTTTCATATGTATCACATTTTTATTAATCAATAAAACACATACCCATAACTACAAGTTTAATGTACATTCTGTTTCATCTCAAGTAGCACAACCTTGACTTCATATCATATGTGCAACTGCAAAACAGAGGCTCAATTAAATTTTATCTCCCATACTTTAAATACTAATACATATGGTACACTTAAAACCTCTACCTTCAGAGACCTGTAAAGGACTGAGCGTCCAACTTTCAACCTTAACAAATTAAACCGTGACAACACCCCCACCTCCCTGACCAATAACCGAGTGGGTTAAGATACCAGGGTAAGTTTAGTAGAGTTAACTGACTTGAAATCGCAATGGAGAACATTATAAATTTTGTTTAAGTCTCATAATCATATCTATGAATTCAGGACATCCCTAAAACATTTTACAGTCAAAGTGGTAGACTCATTGCTGTAATATAGAAAACGTGAGAGCCCATTCAAGATCCCAATATGCACAGAATATGGAAAATGCCCATTGAATCTCTACTGCCAAAATACCACGAAATCTACACTCATCCCTCTTTCCACCTTTAGGCCAAGAGCCTTGAACATTACCACACCGCGAGTGTGATATCTTTTTAATGCTGTGCGCAGCAATGTGTTAAGCAAGCAGATAATTTGTCATTTGGTCTGAGGGGTTAGGACACCAGTGGGACTGAATGCGCCCGGCCGAGGAGTCATGGAAGACGGGCAATGCGTGTCTGTGTCTCTCCCATGAACCAGGGCCTCGTCCCTCACCCACCCCATCCTTCTGTTCCTCTTCCCGGATCTATCCCGCTGCTCCTTCCCGTGGTCTGAATCTCTGCGACCGACATTTTTCTTTTTCCTTTTCCCTTCCGGACGCTTCCCCATCGCTGAGCAGCTCCCTCCTCACACTCACGTGCTGAGGCCTAGAGCGCGACCTTTCACCTGCTTTCCGATTGGCCGGCCCTCGGCCGCGTTCCCACCCCCCCCCGCGACGTGGCGAGCGGATTGGGCGAGGACGGCTGTCAATCACATGCGGATGGGCGGGATTCCGTTACTAGGCAGCGGGTTGCTAGGCCCAAGCCTGAGGTTGGGCCTGCAGCTGCTCCGTGTGTTCACTCGGACCGGTGGTGGTTGTAGCTGGTCTGTCGGACTGGGTCCATGATTGCACTCTGCCGGTTGTGCTCCCGCTGGAAGGTGCCGGGTGCAGTGAGTGTTGTTTCCGTGTTTGACCTTCACTCTCTATTCTGCATTACGTTGTCGTGGGAATATATACCTTGGGCAGTTCTGGTCACCTCACTTCGATAGGAGGGAGGCACACTAGGATGTTCATTTTTTTTGTTTCCAATTCATTAAAATTGTCAATGACATTTCCTAGGTTGGAGTGATTCAGCTATAAAGTGAGACGACATAGGTTCTTTTTGCAAAAATATACTTTATGCATAAAAAAACTATAATTACATCCAAAAGGTATTAAAACAGTTCTGTACAGTCTTTACAGAGAGAAACAAACAACAAATTGGAATTTGACATTCCTCAGAGCTTCCCTGCAATTGCATTGTCTACTCATGTGGGAAACAATTTAGATTCATTTGAAGCAATGACCGTGTCTGAGAGCTTAATGGACTCTTATACGTTGGCAGAAAGACCCTTAGACAGTAGTGTTTTCCCACTGTTCCTTCGCGGCAGCTGCCCCAAGCTTTAATGCAATCGGAGTGACACTGTCACTATCACCTGATGAAGGAGTGACGCTCCGAAAGCTAGTGTGCTCCCAATTAAACCTGCTGGACTGTAACCTGGTGTTGTGAGATTTTTAACTTTGTACACCCCAGTCCAACACCGGCACCTCCAAATCATAATTTGACAGTGAAGGGGATAAAGGATCAGTCAGCCCAATTCCCAAATAATATCACCTTACTGCTGATTTGATTTATCTTAGCTCCCAAGGCCAGTTTAAGCTGTTCGGACATGCCCATGAGTTGTGCACAATGAATCTGAGCAGAAAACAGCGACATCATCTATGTACAGGGAAGCTTTGATCTTGTTGGCCTCCACCATCTGTAATAATTATTCCACTCGGGTTTGCATCCTTCCTGTAAAAGGTCCTATGTAACACACAAACAAGGCAGGAGGGAGTAGGCAGTCCTGCCACACTCTAAATCTGATCAGGAAACTTTGATACCATTGATTGAGACTGCACTACTGATGTTGCTGCAGACCTGTTGGATCCAATTGCGGATTTCCTCCCCAAAACCCATTTTGGACAGCATATCCCACATGGGGTATGCAATATCCTATCAAAGGCCTTCACCTAGTCCAGGCTTAAGGCAGTTGTCCACCCCCTGGCCTGCACATAGATGATCATATCCCTGAGGGGCGTGAGGCTCTCTGAGATCTTCTGACCAAGTACAGCGCAGGATTGATTGGTGTGAATCACTGATCCCTTCGCAGATCTGACCTGTTTGGTGATGACCTTAGACAGGATTTTGTAATCCGCACCTTCAACAGTGAAATTGGTCACCAGTTCTTAATTTTCTCCCTCTTTTCCCCTTCTGCTTGTAAATGACGGTAATGATATTCTTCCTTATGGATTTGCACATGCCACCTGCCAGAAGTATACACTCACTCACCTCCAGCAGGTCCTGGCCTATCAAGTCCCACAGAGCTGAATACAACTCGGCTACTAAGCCATTGCATTCAGGAGTTTTATTCTTTTCAAAGGATTTGAAAGCCTTAGTCAGCTCATCCAGAGATAATGGCTGGTCCAGCCTGTCTGGTGTACTGTCATCTAAAACCCCTCCTGATAGAAGGCAGGGATGACTGACAGGTTGTGCTATCTGTGGACTTTGTGTCATACAATCTGGCTGATCCTCAAGATGTCAGACTAAGATGACATTCCTGAGCCACCTTCTTTCTTCAGGATGCTGATCACAAGAGCTCTCCTGTGCATCTTCTGGAAAAACAAATGTCTCATCCTACTCAATAGAACAGACCCTGGACCAGAAGAGGCTTCTGAGACAAAGAGCAAGACTTGCTGGCACTTCATCTCCTGAAGATCCTCTTTGCTATTGACCCTGATCATCTGCAGCAGGAATAGTGGGCAGCATGGTGGCACAGTGGTTAGCACTGCTGCCTCACAATACCAAAGACCTAGGTTCAATTCCCACCTCAGGCGACTGACTGTGTGGAGTTTGCACATTCTCTCCGTGTATGCATGGGTTTCCTCCGGGTGCTCCAGTTTCCTCCCACAGTCCAAAAATGTGCAGGTTAGGTCAATTGGCCATGCTGAATTGCCCGAAGTGTTAGGTGAAGGGGTAAATGTAAGGGAATTTGTCTGGGTGGGTTGTGCTTCGGCGGGTCGGTGTGAACTTGTTGGGCCGAAGGGACTGTTTCCACACTAAGTAATCTAACCTAATAGGTTCTGCATGCTTTTCTGGCATTTCGACAGTTTTCCTCACCTTTGTCTCGCCTTCTGAGCACCTTTTGAGGATGATGAACCTCAATGTTGCCATTGACTGTTTCCCACCAGTCCGCTGGAGATCCAGAGGGGTTTCATAGTTCTCCAACCTATGTAAATCTCTTTAGAGTTCCTGCATGTGTTCTAGGATCAACAGTTTCACAATCAGATTCCATGTTCCCTTGCCAGCTCCCTGGTCATCCTATAAGGACAGTCTGCCAGCAGGAGGTAGTGGTCAGATAACACCACCAGCTTGATCTAGAGAATGCTCAAGACACAATTAGAGAATCTCTCCTGCGGTGGGTATATCTGTCTGACCCTGATCAGGTATACTTCACAGCCCTCTGTCTGCAGGGGTGCTGAAGATATTGTGCAGCTTGGCATGTTTTACCGTTTCCATCACAAATCTGAATGTTGCATCCAGTTTGCTGTCAGCTCCTCTGATGTAGCTGGACAATAGACAATAAGTGCAGGAGTAGGCCATTCTGCCCTTCGAGCCTGCACCACCATTCAATATGATCATGGCTGATCATCCTTAATCAGTATCCTGTTCCTGCCTTATCTCCATAACCCTTGATTCCATTATCCTTGAGAGCTCTATCCAACTCTTTCTTAAAATGAATCCAGAGACTGGGCCTCCACTGCCCTCTGGGGCAGAGCATTCCACACAGCCACCACTCTCTGGGTAAAGAAGTTTCTCCTCATCTCTGTCCTAAATGGTCTACCCCGTATTTTTAAGCTGTGTCCTCTGGTTTGGCACTCACCCATCAGCAGAAACATGTTTCCTGCCTCCAGAGTGTCCAATCCTTTAATAATCTTATGTCTCAATCAGATCCCCTCTCAGTCTTCTAAACTCAAGGGTATACAAGCCTAGTCGCTCCAGTCTTTCAGCGTAAGGTAGTCTTACCATTCCAGGAATTGACCTCGTGAACCTATGCTGCACTCCCTCAATAGCCAGAATGTCTTTCTTCAAATTTGGAGACCAGAACTGCACACAGTACTCCAGGTGTGGTCTCACCAGGGGGCTGTACAGCTGCAGAACCTCTTTGCTTCTATACTAGTCCCTCTTGTTATGAAGGCCAGCATGCTATTAGTCTTCTTCACTACCTGCTGTACTTGCATGCTTACCTTTATTGACTGGTGTACAAGAACACCCAGATCTCTCTGTACTGCCCCTTTACCTAAATTGATTCCATTTAGGTAGTAATCCATCTTCCTGTTCTTGCCACCAAAGTGGAAACCATATATTTATCCACATTAAACTGCATCTGCCATGCATCTGACCACTCACCTAACCTGTCCAGGTCACCCTGTAATCTCCTAACATCCTCCTCACATTTCACCCTGCCACCTAGCTTAATATCATCAGCAAATTTGCTAATGTTATTACTAATACCATCTTCTATATCATTAACATATATTGGACAATCCAATGATGGCATTGAAATCATTGGCCAGAATGACCAGCCTGGATGTTGCCAGCAGCAGTGGGAGCTGCTGAAGGATGGCCAGCTCCTCACTCTTTACTCCTGGGCCGTACATGTTAATTAGTCTCAGGGAACTGTTAATGTACATGAAGTCTACCCACCATGTTTAACTTCAGAATTGGGGAAGTTGCGTCCTGGCTGCAAAATACTCAGGCCAGTATGAAGGCCATCATTACTTCCCCCCTCCCCCAACCAAATCCAAGACCCATAGACCCACAAGCTCAACCATTTCATGTTGCTGCTGAGGCACGGTGTCCTGCACTCCTGTAGAAACAGGAGGTCCAGGTAAGCCAACATGGAGACACATCACATTGGCTTTTAGACAATACACATTTATGCTGGCAATTTTGATACCCATGTTAGCATTTTTAGATCACCCCACTGTAATAAAAGTTTAAACCTGGTCCTGTCTCTAGGTGAGCTCCTGTGGTATGGGCTTTGCTATGCTGGGTACCTTGTGGTTCCCAAAGTCAGGAGGTGGGGTTCCACCGAGCTCCTTGTGATTCCAGCATCTTCAGGTTGGGGGTGCACTTTTCTTCCTTCCCGCCCCCACCCTGGTGCTCTGCCACTTAGAACCTGCAGCAATACACGAGGACCCTCTGCAAAAAAGAGTCCAAACGACTGGCGTGCCATCCTTCACTTTCTTCACAGAACCCTGACAGTGTTCCAGACACCCTGACCTGAAGTGCAGGTGCTTACAGTGTTCTTAGCTCTAGTTGACTGGACACCGAATTGATGTTTGACCGAAGCGAACACAAAGATCCACCAACAGCAGCTCAGCTTTGATGGTCGTGAAGGTTTCCTCTAATTTGTTTTGTTTAGTGATGACAAAGGTGTCATCCACGTCGCGGACCCAATGTTTGGGTTGGCTGGTTGACAGAGCTGTTTGTTTGAGTCTCTGCATTCAAAGTTTGTGAGAAGATTTGTAGCTCGGGTGCTCATTGTTGTGGTTCTGTTCGCTGAGCTGGGAATTTGTGTTGCAGATGTTTCGTCCCCTGTCTAGGTGACATCCTCAGTGCTTGGGAGCCTCCTGTGAAGCGCTTCTGTGACGTTTCCTCCGGTTTTTATAGTGGTTTGTCTCTGCCGCTTCCGGTTGTCAGTTCCAGCTGTCCAGCTGCAGTGGCTGGTATATTGGGTCCAGGTCGATGTGTTTGTTGATAGAATCTGTGGATGAGTGCCATGCCTCTAGGAATTCCCTGGCTGTTCTCTGTTTGGCTTGTCCTATAATAGTAGTGTTGTCCCAGTCGAACTCATGTTGCTTGTCATCTGCGTGTATGGCTACTAAGGATAGCTGGCATGTCGTTTCGTGGCTAGTTGGTGTTCATGGATACGGATCGTTAGCTGTCTTCCTGTTTGTCCTATGTAGTGTTTTGTGCAGTCCTTGCATGGGATTTCGTACACTACATTGGTTTTGCTCATGCTGGGTATCGGGTCTTTTGTCCTGGTGAGATGTTGTCTGATAGTGGCTGTTGGTCTGTGTGCTGTTATGAGTCCTAGTGGTCATAGTAGTCTGGCTGTCAGTTCAGAAATGTTCTTGATGTATGGTAGTGTGGCTAGTCCTTTAGGTTGTGGCATGTCTTCATTCCGTTGTCTTTCCCTTAGGCATCTGTTGATGAAATTGCGCGGGTATCTGTTTTTGGCGAATACATTGTAGAGGTGTTCTTCTTCCTCTTTTTGCAGTTCTGGTGTGCTGCAGCATGTTGTGGCCCTTTTGAACAGTGTCTTGATGCAACTTCTTTTGTGTGTGTTGGGGGGGTTGCTTTCATAGTTCAGGACTTGGTCTGTGTGTGTGGTTTTCCTTTGTGGTGAATTCTCCGTTCGGTGTTCTCTGTATCATCACGTCTAGGAATGGGAGTTGGTTGTCCTTTTCTTCCTCTCTAGTGAATCTGATTCCTGTGAGTGTGGCGTTGATGATCCGGTGTGTGTTTTCTATTTCTGTGTTTTTAATGATTACAAAGGTGTCATCTACATATCTGACCCAGAGTTTGGGTTGAATTTGCAGTAAGACTGTTTGTTCTAATCTTGTGGACGGAGGATCAAGCACTGAGGATGTCACCTGGACAGGGGACGAAACGTCTGCAACACAAATTCCCAGCTCAGCGAACAGAACCACAACAGTCTCTGCATTACTGCCTCTGCTAAGAACCCTAATATCGGAGATCCCATGGGTGTTCCATTGGTTTGTCTGTAGGTTTTGTTGAAGGTAAAAGTGTGTGGTAAGGCATAGGTCCACTAGTTTGACAATACTGTCCTTGCTGATGAAGTTAGTGGTGTTTAGTGTATGTGTCTTTGGGTCTTCTAATAGTGTAGTCAGTGTTTCCTTGGCCAGGTTAATGTTGATTAATGTAAACAGGGCTGTTACATCAAAGGAGACCGTTATTTCATCATCTTAGCGTCTTTGATGGTCTTCTGGAATTCTTGGGTGGAGTGGCGTGAGTCTTCTACTAACTGTTTTAGTCTTTGGTCAAGACCATCAATAATATCCTTACTGATGTAAAATTCACTAAAGGGGAGGAAAACAACAGTAAACTGCTATTCCTCTGTCACAGTAGAGCGAACAGGCAATGGGGTACTTCAAACCAGCATCGACAGGAAAACAAAATGTAAAGACCAAATCTTGAACTACAGAAGCAATCATCCCAACACCCACAAACGAAGCTGCATCAGAACATTATTTCAACGAGCCAACACACACTGCAGCACAGAGGAACTACACAGAACAGAGGAAAATCACCTATACCGTGTATTCAAAAAGAATGGGTACCCAATGAACACAGTCCGCCGATTTCTCAGAAAAAACCCAAACAAGCAGACAAAACATGTCCAGAAACCCTAGCCACTCTCCCCTACATCAAAGACATCTCGGAACTGACTGCCAGACTACTCAGACCCCTTGGCATCATGGTAGCCCACAAACCCACCAACACACTAAAACAGCAGCTAATGAACTTGAAAGACCCTATACAGACAACAAGCAAAACTAATGTTATTTACACAATACCGTGCAAGAACTGTAACAAACACTACGTTGGACAAACAGGCAGAAAACTAGCCATCAGGATACATAAACATCAACTAGCCACAAAACAACATGACTCTCTCTCACTCGTATCTTTACATACAGACAAGGAAGGACACCACTTCAACCCAAAGAAACCCAAATCTATAAATAGATAGCAGAAATCAGCAGCAGTGCTTCGCCCGGAGGCCCACTGAAGATGTTACCTAGTATGGTGACGAATCATCTGGAAATGAACCTTCCAGTTCAGCAAGCAAACTTACATCCAGAACCTCAGCCTGAGCTACAAATCTTCTCAAAACTCACTAATTCTTTGACTCTATTGCATTACCTTGCCTCCACTCAGAATTACAGGCCGTTAGGTGTAGGGGCAGGTAATGTTGAAGCGGAGAGGTTTCAGAAGGACTTGGATGTGCTAGGTTAGTGAGCAAAGAAGTGGCAGATGGACTACAATGTGGAAAAGTGGAGGTTATGCATTTTGGTGGAACGGATGGAGGCACAGAGTATTTTCTAAACAGGAAAAGACTTTTGGAAAACTGATGCACGAAAAGGGACTTGGGAGTCCAAATTCAGGATTCTCTTAAAGTTAACATGCATTCACTTGGTGGTTAGGAAAGCAAATGGCATTCATTTCATCAGGGTTGGGAAACAAGAGCAAAGATGTCCTGCTGAGGCTACATGAGGCTCTGGTCAAACATCGTTTGGAATATTGTTTTAGGCCCCGTATCTAAGGAAGGAATTGTTGGATTTTGGAGGGGGCCCAAATGACGTTTACAGGAATAATCCCAGTGATGAAGGGCTTATCATATGATAAGCAGTCGAGGAATCTGGGTCTATACACAATGGAGTTTAAAAGGTTTGGGGGGAGTGGGGCGGGGGAGGGGGGATCTATTTGAACTTACAAAGTATTGAGAGGCCTGGATAGAGTGGACATGAAGAAGATGTTTCCACTAGTAGGAGAGTGAAGGGATGGCCTCAGAGTGAAGGGATGACCTTTTAGAACTGTGATGCGGAGGTGATATTTCAGTCAGAGGGTGGTTAATCTGCAGAAGGTGGTGCCCCGGACATTGGATACATTTAAGTCAGAGCTCAGTAAGGGGATCAACAGTTAAAAGGAGAAGACAGGAGAATGGAGTTTAGAAAGATATCAGCCATGATTGAATGGTGGAGCAGACATGATGGGCCAAATGGCCTTATTCTGTTCCTATATCTTGTTTTAATATTTACCTTAAGTTGCTTTATGTGCCTTTTGTTGGATTGGTTTGCTAGGTTCGAGGGCAGATAAGTATCAACCACACTATTATGGGTTTGGAATCTCTGGCCTGAGTAAGGCTGGCAGATTTCCTAAAAGGATGTTAGTGAACCAGATGATACATGTCATGGTCACCATTACTGATACCAGCTATATATTCCAAATTTATTAACTGACTTCAAATTTTAGTGGAATTTAAACCTCTTGCCCCTAAGGCAATAGTCTGGACATCTGAATTACTCTGGTGATGTTTCCATTTCTCCGGCAGTGTTACAGGGAAAAGGCAGAGCAGTGGGCATGCTGAACTTTTCTTGCAGAGACCCAGCACTGACAAAACAACTGAATCATCATCTTCTATACTGTAAACATTCTAACCATTTTATGTGACTCAGAATCACATGCTCCCCCGAAGCACCTTGACATCTCAAACCACATTGAAGATGCTACATAAACGGGAAGTGTTTTTGCTGTTACTTCTACATCTCCTGCTCACTCCTGTGCGCTCCCATCTACATTGATTCCTGGTCCAGCAAGGCTTGGATTTTAACATTTTATCTCGTGTTCAAATCTTTCCATGGCCTCATCCCTCTCATGTCTGTAACCTCCTAAGCCCACCAAGAACTCTGTGTTCCTCTTTAGAATCCCACTCTAACTGGCAAATGATGATGCCCTTGACTTGAGCTATGTAAGTCCTAATTTCAGAATTCTCTTAAAATTTGCACCTGTGTTTTTTATGCCTTTCAAGCTGACCTGTCTATTTGACCAAGGCTTTTGTCACCCATTCCCGTATCTCTTTCTTTGACTTAGGATCAATATGTTTTTCTGAGGCACCTTGCAAGTGCATGTTGTTATGCTGACCCATTGAACTGTGAGGTGGGCGAAGATCGTCTGTTCACCCAGTTTAAACACACACTTGTGTGTAAAAAAGCGAGTTTAATTTGAATTCCATCATTTTCATTTAAAAGATTGATGTTTCGTAATAGAAGTTAAAAGTTGATAAAATGACCAATAAATAGATTGGGAAGGAGTTAACTCATGTTTCCTGATTGGCTTAGTTAAACAACACAATGTAAATGAAAAGTAACAGTCCTATGCACACCATATCAATAAGCTGTGAAGGTTATTGCGTAACTCTGCATCCTGTTTCCTATCTTGTGTTGCCGAACACTATGTTGATCATTCAACAGGATTAGTTGTTTACAATCCGGTAAAAAGATCATTAAGTGTCTTTCCTTTGACAAATTCTCCCCTTTTTTAAAATCTGCACTGTCATTCTACAGATGTCAGATGCCCTTTTGTAATCGTCATTATTAATTGTGTGAAATGTTGCAACCAATCTACACCTATCCTCATCCACTACTAATTGGGATTTCTAACTGCTTTAACCTTCACCTCTCATCTGCAGTTATTAAAATAATCTATTCAAACTGGGATTTTCTGGTTCTCATGACTTCATGCTTAAAACATAGCTGGGTCATTGAGAGATACAGTCAAGCTTTTGTTTTAAATTTATTCATGGGGTTGGAGTTTTGTTGACTGGGCCACCATTGCTTACTTATTCGTAAATGCCTTCAAGAAAGTGTTGGTGAGCTGCTTTCTTAAACTGCTGTAGTCCGTTTGGTGAAGGTAAACTCAGAATGCTGTTAGGGTAGAAGTTTCAGAATTTTGACTCAGCAACACTGAAAGATCAGTGATATATTTCCAAGTCTGGATGGTGTGTGACTCGGAGGGGAATTTGCAATCGCTAGTGTTCTATGCATCTGCTGTCCTTATTCTTTTAGATGGTAGTGGTTGTGGTTTTGGAAGGTGTTTTCTAAGAAGTTTTGTAAGATATTAATTAGGAGAGCTTTGCAGAGCTGACAGGACTGTGTTATTATTTCCAGTTCTGGATCAGTGGTGCTGGAAGAGCACAGCAATTCAGGCAGCATCCGACGAGCAGCAAAATCGACGTTTCGGGCAAAAGCCCTTCATCAGGAATAAAGGCAGAGAGCCTGAAGCGTGGAGAGATAAGCTAGGTGGGGGTGGGGAGAAAGCTAGGCAGGTCGGACAAGTCCGGACA
>NC_057733.1:44055977-44070383 GCF_004010195.1 Chiloscyllium plagiosum | reverse complement strand
TCATTATTGGAGATGGAGAGGTCCAGGAAGGGGAGCCAGGTGTCGGAGATGGTCCAGGTAAATTTAAGGTCAGGGTGGAATGTTTTGGTGAAGTTGATGAATTGCTCAACCTCCTCGTGGGAGCACGAGGTGGCGCCAATGCAGTCATCAATGTAGCGGAGGAAGTGGTGGGGAGTGGTGCCGGTGTAATTACGGGAGATCAACTGTTCTACGTAGCCAACAAAGAGACAGGCATTGCTGGGGCCCATACGTGTGCCCATGGCTACCCGTTTGGTCTGGAGGAAGTGGGAGGATTCAAAGGAGAAATTGTTAAGGGTGAGAACCAGTTCGGCCAAACGAATGAGAGTGTCGGTGGAAGGGTACTGTTGGGGATGTCTGGAGAGGAAAAAACGGAAGGCTTAGAGGCCCTGGTCATGGCGGATGGAGGTATAGAGGGATTGGATATCCATGGTGAAGATAAGGCGTTGGGGGCCGGGGAAACGGAAGTCTTGGAGGAGGTGGAGGGCGTGGGTGGTGTCTCTAACGTATGTGGGGAGTTCCTGGTCGAGGTAGGTAGAGATGAGTTCAGTGGGGCAGGAGCTTGCTGAGACAATGGTTCGGCCAGGGTGGTCAGGCTTGTGGATCTTGGGAAGGAGGTAGAACGGGGCAGTGCGGGTTCCCGGACTATGAGGTTGGAAGCTGTGGGTGGGAGATCTCCTGGGGTGATGAGGTTCTGTATGGTCTGGGAGATGATGGTTTGGTGATGGGGGGTGGGGTCATGGTCGAGGGGGCAGTAGGAAGAGGTGCCCTCGAGTTGGCGTTTGGCTTCAGCAGTGTAGAGGTCAGTGCGCAAGACTACCACTATGCCCCCTTTATCCGCTGGCTTAATGGTGAGGTTGGGATTAGAGTAGAGGGATTGGAGGTCTACGCGTTGTGAGGGTGAGAGGTTGGAGTGGGGGAGGGAGGTCGACAGGTTGAAGAGGTTAATGTCCCGGCGGCAGTTGGAAATGAAGAGGTTGAGGGCAGGTAATAGGCCAGGGTGGGGTGTCCAGGTGGATGCAGTGTGTTGGAGGTGGGCGAAGGGGTCCTCGGAAGGTGGGCTTTCCAGTGCTGAGGTTGGTGCAAGGTATCAGTCTGGCTTCACTTCTTGTCTTGGTACTTTATGATGTGATATACTTTCATGGCTTGGTTGGGTAGTTCAGAGATGGAAATGTGTTGCTGGAAAAGCGCAGCAGGTCAGGCAGCATCTAGGGAACAGGAGAATCGACGTTTCGGGCATTAGCCCTTCTTCAGGAAGGGCTAATGCCCGAAACGTCGATTCTCCTGTTCCCTAGATGCTGCCTGACCTGCTGCGCTTTTCCAGCAACACATTTCCATCTCTGATCTCCAGCATCTGCAGACCTCACTTTCTCCTGGGTAGTTCAGAGGCTAGCTAAAATTTAACCACATTGTTGTGGGTCTGGAGTCACATGTAGGTCACACCAAGTAGGAAACCGATTTCTTTTCTTCCCTCAAAGGACATTAGTAAACCAGATGGGTTTTTATGACAATGGTCATCATTAGACTTTTAATTCCAGATATTTATTTCAAATTCAAACTTTAAATTATGGAATTTGATCCCTCTAGGTCTCTGCAATACTAGACCACTGGAAATACAGGAGGTTCCCTGTTTACAAATTCTGATTCTTGTGAACACAATCGCATACAGGGGTGTATTTTTAAAGATCCAACATACGAATATTTTCTGTACTTAAAAACAGCTGCTTTGCATTATCTTGCATTGTTCTGATTTGTGTACAAATCAACTTGCAAACAAACTCTATTTGCTATACTACAACACCTTCACCTCCCCATAATCATTTTAACTAATTATTCTTAACAGAAGAAAGGTCTCTGTTCGAAGAAAAAAATCCTCTGAAACGAGGTGGTTTAAGTTTTGATTTAACCGATTTCCTATTTGAATCCAAAACAATTTAGTTCATAATCTCGTCCCAATAAAATTTTGATGGAGCTGTCTGCAGATCAAACAGATGAGGCATTGAAAGACAGGACAGACTGTAAAATAGTCCACTTTGTCTTGAAAACCACTGGTTGATCATACAACAGAGACAGCTACCTGCAAAGGTCTCAAGATGACATTTGACACAGACGTGTGCAGATAAATCCGAGAGTTTTTACAGCACAGAAGGAAACCCTTTGGCCCATCATATCTGTGCTGGTCACATTCTCCTTCCATTTACCAGCAATTGGCCCATAGTTTTGTATCGCCAGTGCTCATCTAAATAGTTCTTAAATGATTTGAGCAGTGAGTTCCAAATGACCACAACTGAGTCAAAAATATTTTTCCTAAATCCCCTCTAACACTCTTGCTCCTTACCTTAAAACTGTACCAACTGGTTGTTGACCCTTCCACTAAGGGTAAAAATTTCCTTCAAAACTTTGTATAGCCGCCCCCTCACCGTTCTAAGGAAAACAACACCAGTTATGTAGTCTCTCTTTACAGCTGAATAACTTTTTGGTGAATCTCTTCTGCACTGTGTCTAGTGCAACCGCATCCTTTCTATCGTGAGATTACAAACGGCCCACAATAGTTTAGCTGTGCTCTAACTAACATTGTATGCAGCTCCATCATGACCTTCTTGCTCTTGTAATCAGCACCTTCACTAATAAAGACAAGTATCCCAATGTCTTCTTGATCACCTTATCTACCTGTTCTGTTGCCAACAAAGATCAGTAGACATGCACACCAAGGTCCCTGTCATCCTCCATACTTCCTAATTTACCTGGACCGTCTCAGACTCCCCCCTCCCCTTCCTAGACCTCTCCATTTCTATCTCGGACGACCGACTCAAAACGACGTTTATTATAAACCGACTGACTCCCAGTTACCTAGATTACACCTCCTCCCACCCTGCCCCTGTAAAAACGCCATCCCATATTCCCAATTTCTTCGCCTCTGCCGCATCTGCTCCCAGGAGGACCAATTCCAATACCAAACAACCCAGACGGCCTCCTTCTTCAAAGACTGCAATTTCCCCTCAGACGTGGTTGACAATGCTATCCACTGCATCTCCTCCACTTCCCGCTCCTCCGCCCTTGAACCCCGCCCCTCCAATCGCCACCAGGACAGAACCCCACTGGTCCTCACCTACCACCGTATCATCCTTCGTCATTTCTGCCACCTCCAAATAGACCCCATCACCAAGGATATATTTCCCTCCCCTCCCCTATCAGCGTTCCGGAAAGACCACTCGCTCCGCGACTCCCTCGTCAGGTCCACACCCCCCACCAACCCAACCTCCACTCCCGGCACCTTCCCCTGCAACCGCAAGAAATGCAAAACCTGCACCCACATGTCCCCCCTCACTCCCCTCTAAGGCTCAAAGGGATCCTTCCATATCCATCACAAATTCACCTGCACCTCCACACACATCATTTACTGCATCCGCTGTACCCGATGTGGCCTCCTATACATTGGGGAGACAGGCCGCCTACTTGCGGAATGTTTCAGAGAACACCTCTGGGACACCCGCACCAACCAACCCAACCGCCCCGTGGCTGAACACTTTAACTCCCCTTCCCACTCCGCCAAGGACATGCAGGTCCTTGGCCTCCTCCATTGCCAGACCATGGCAACATGGTGCCTGGAGGAAGAGCACCTCATCTTCCGCTTAGGAACCCTCCAACCACAAGGGATGAATGCAGATTTCTCCAGCGCACCACCTTCTTGACCTGCAATCTTCTTCCCGACCTCTCCGCCCCCACCCCCTCTACGGCCTATCATCCTCACCTTAACCTCCTTCCACTTATCGCATTCCCAATGCCCCTCCCCCAAGTCTCTCCTCCCTACCTTTTATCTTATCCTGCTTGGCACACGCTCCTCATTCCTGAACAAGGGCTTATGTATCTTAGTCTGCATGGCACATCCTCCTCATTCCTGAAGAAGGGCTTATGCCCGAAACGTCGATTCTCCTGCTCCTTTGATGCTGTCTGAACTGCTGCGCTTTTCCAGCAACATATTTTTCAGTTCCTAATGTTCTACCTTGTTCTGCTAATCCTCCCAAAATGCATCATTGCATACTTTTCCAGATTAAATTCCATTTGCCACTGTTAATAATCAGACCGTCTATATCATCCTGTAGTCTTAGGCTTTCCTCCTCACTATTTACCACACCATTGATTTTCATGTCACCTGCAAACTTATTGGTTCTACCTCCTACATTGATCATTAATGTGCGCAATAAACAGCAAGAGACCCAGGAACGCTATGTTACATCACAAAAACACCCTTTGACCATCACCTGCTGTACCCTGCCACTAAGCTAATTTTGGATCCATTGTGCTAAAATGCTCTAGATCCCCTGGGCTCCAAGCTATTAAACAGTCTGCCATATGAGAGCTTGTCAAAAGCCTTACAGAAGTCCACATAGACTACATCAACTGTACTACCCCCGTGTACACACCTTCTGTCAAATTTCAATTTGTTAGATATGATCTTCCCTTTACAAAGCTATGTTGATTATCCCTGATTAATCCCTGCTTGGAGGGGCAAGGATTAATTTTGTCCCTCAGAATTTTTTCCAATAGTTTCCTTACCACAGATGTTCAACTCCATAGCCTATTGTTTTCAGGTTCATCTCTCGTTGTTATTGACAGTCACTTGCTATCGAGTATGATTGTCCACCGAGGAAATCATGTCACTGGTCATCAGTTCTGAGGACTTCTTTCTTTGGTTCCTTTTCTGTCCTTCCTCTTGCCAACAGGTGTTCTCAAAGATTTATATCTCTTTATACAGGAGTTTCTTTTGAATGATGGTCTCCCATGCATTGATATCAATGTTGTATTTCTTGAAGGAAGCTTTCAGGGAGTCTTTGAAATGTTTTCTCTGTCCTCCTTTCATCTGAGTACCTTCCTTGAGCTCAGTGAAGATGATTTGCTTTGGTTGTCAAAAATCAGGCATCCTAAGAACATGGCCACCCCAATGGATTTCATTTTGGATGATCATGGCTTCAACACTGGTGCTGTTGGTTGCTTTAAGGAAGCTGATGTTAGTACACTTGTCCTCACAGCTGAAGAGCAGAATCCATTCTAAAACAGCAATGATAATACTTTTTGAGGTGGAATCCGTACGTAATCCAAGCTTTGAAGCCACTTGGAAGAGTTGGAAGGGTAACTGCTTTCCACACAAGCATCTTGATATCAGCACGATGTCATAATTGAAGACTCTAATGCTTAGCTATCCAAAGGCAGTACTTACAGGTTGAATGAGATGTTGAATTTCCGCGTAGATGTCATCTTTCAATAAGAGGTAGCTTCCTCTGTAAGGAAGATGTTCCACTTTTGGCAAAGTTCTCTGTTGATCTTAATGTAGGGATTGACCACGACTTGGGACGGGTTAGAATGCTTTTAACTTTTCTGGAGGTTGAGACCAGTTCTTTGTGATGCTTCAGTGAAGGCGTTGTGACGCTTGGATATTCCCTTTCGAGAGAGCAGAGATGGCATTGTCATCTCCATGCTGAAGTTCCACAGTGTTGTTTTATTCTGCTATTTCAAACTGTTGTGATTGAAAGGTTTTCCACCCATCCTGTACACTGTATCCACACTACTGGGAATCTTGTTCTTGACAAGATGAAGAATGGTGCCAATGAAGGGTGATGTTACATCCCTGCTTGACCCATGTCTTAACTTTAAAGTATACTTTCATATTACCATTGGTGAGGATATTCACTGACACCTTATGTAGGAGATGGAGGATGTTGATGAATTTCACTGGATAGTCAGTTTTTGACAGGGTCTTCCATAACACTTCCTGACCAACTGAGTCAAAAGCCTTGGTCATGTTGATGAAGGCCATGTGGAGTGGTTGGTGTTATTCCTGGAATTTCTTTTGGAGTTGACAAGCAGTGAACGTAATGTTCCTTGGTTTGGTTGGAAGCCACACGAGCATTCACGAAAGATTTCCTCAGAGACTGGAAAAGGCACCTAGCAAGGATTCAGGCAACAATCTTCCCAACGATGGAGAATAAGGAGATTCTTCGGTAGTTCTGACAGTCCACTTCGTCTTCTTTTTTGAAGATGTTTGTGATGACAACATCCATGAGATTTCTTCTTTATCCCAGATCTTCAGGAACATATGATAGAGATGACAGATAAGCTCTGCTCCTACAAGTTTGAAATTCTCTGCTGGAATTCTGTCTACTCGATGACTTTTCAATTCTTCAATTTGTCTAGGTAAATGTCTTGTGTGGGACATTTTTAATATGAGAATGCTGTTGCATATCAGCAGATTCACACTCCTTGATCCAATTCCAGTGGCAAGTAAACCTTGATGACTGGGAGTCTCCATATTACTTCAGCCTTCAAATATACTAATATCTTCCACCCGAATAGCTATTGAGGACTTGTTTTGGATTGTGCTTTGTCTGATTCCTCCTCTCTCGACCTACCGTTATGGCCAGCTCTGCCAGTAGTTAAGAACTCCAGACGGTATCCCTCCTGGGCTCAATGGATCACTCAAGCCTCTCCACCACAGCAAGGCAGCAATCCAGGAATGGGTTTATCCCTACCACACTTCTTGAATAATAGTTCCCCAGTCCACTGGCATCCCTCCTCAGGCCAGAGACGCTTTGAAAATTAATGTCAGAACTCCTGCAATTTCCTCCCTGGCCTATCACCGCATTCTTGGCTACATCTCATCTGGGCTTGGAGATTTATCCATCGTCAAACCTGCTAAAATCACTAATAACTCCTCCCTCTTGATCCCCTTCTCTGATTTCTACACTTACATTGTTCTTCTTATGTGAATACAGATGCAAAGTCCAAATTTTAAAACTTCTGGGTCCACTGTATTGCCACTTTGGTCCCTAATGGGCCTGACTCTTTCCTCAGTAATTCTCTTGACTCAATGTATTTATTAAATGAATCATGGAATCCCTACAGTTCAGAAAGAGGTATTTTGACCATTGAGTCCTCACCAACCCTCCAAACAGCATTCCTACCCAGACCCAACCCTCCACCCCACATTTCCCTTGGCTAATCCATTTAGCCTGCACACCCCTGGATACTACAGGAATTTAGCATGGCTGATCCACCTAACCTGCAGATCTTTGGATTGTGGGAGGAAACCGGAGCACCCGGAAGAAACCCACACAGACACGGGGAGAATGTGCAAACCCCACAAGTGACCCAGAGCTAGATTTGAACTCAGGTCCCTGGCACTGAGGCAGCAGTACTAACCACTGCACTTTTATATTTTTCCAGCGCATCTGCTGTTATGAGCCTTCAGAATCTACCATAAACTTATCTTGTAAATTCCTAAACATCCAGAATTCTCTGCACTTGTTGGTCTCATCTTTCATCCTAATGGGAGCATGTTGTCCATGCATTTCCACTATTATCATTTTGAATGTACCCAGCTCTGATGTGGATTTTTCTGTAAGTGTCTGCACCTCATCTACTTTGGCCAGATCCTGTCCTATCTTATTAAAATTGGCCTTCCCCCAATAGAGAACTTTTATTGGCAGCCTACTGTATTAAAATAAAACATTCAAGCACTGACACTGTCATCTGATTATTAGACTGGCAGGATAACATAGCCCAGTCTGATTCTTTCCTCAACCAAAGCATTCCCATGCTTTCTGCCAGGGCATTACAGATGGTGATCAGAAAAATGAACTCTGAACAATATTTATTTGTTTCAGTTCCTCTTCACCTAGGAGGACTGAGACCATTCATAATGATGCTACTTATTTTTTTCATAGAATCCATTTGGTCCATAAGTCCACACCAAACCTCTGAAGAGTATCTCACATGGACCCAGTCCCCTACCCTGTTACTCTACATTTTCCCTGACTAATGCACCTAATCTGCACATCCCTGAACACTATGGGCAATTTATCATGGCCAGTTCACCTAACCTGCTCTTCTTTGGATTATCTTCTGTTTGAGACTTGTCAAGACTAGGTATTAGAGGCAAGCTGATCTGTGGGATTTAGTTTTGAGCCAAATGTAACCCTATCATGGATAGCTTAAACACAATGTGTTTCGGACAGAAACTTTTTGTACTTACTTGGCAAAGCATTTTTGTTCACATACTGATGTTTCTATTCTCTGTCACTTTATTGAGTTATTATAGATGTTGGTATAAGAAATAAGCTTTCTTAATTTTAATCCTCAGGGAGCTCCTGGAATATCACAATTCTCTTTCAATGGACTTGTATGGACATCAGGCTTTCCTCTTTCATCGCATTTACCTGGACTGTTCAGGATTTTGCAAAAATTATGCTATAACCAGACCATTACCATATATAAAAGGTTTTTTGCTGTCTCCGCAAATCTGAACTGCAAGGAGGACAAAGAAAGTAACCAGCTTCACCTTCAAAATAAAGAACAGAGTAATAAGGATGATGGTCGCAGTCAGGAAAATGACAACTTTACCCCAATCCCTCCGACCTGGTGCTGTATGAAAGGGTGCCACAACTGTGTATGGATTTCGTATGCAGAGGAAATGAGACAGTACTATCAGAATGGAAGTCAAAAAGCCCTCGAGGATATTGATAAATATGTTGATGATGAGAATCTTAAAGCATTTATTAAAATGGAAATAAAATTAAGGCAAAAGAAATAATATTTGAGAGCAGATTTGGATCATTGTATAAGCTTGCATTTTTTTTCATTTTGTTGATCTGAATCCTAATAAGGTTAGTAATTCAAAAGTGCTGGCCAATTGGCTGGATTCACCCTACAGTCACTCAGTATTTGACTGGACAAGTATCCAGTGGTTAAAATGAAAACTGCAGAGATTGGTTGACTCTCTCAAGGATCTAACAACATCAAGACAGATGAGGATAATAAAGGAATATGGCATTGAAGTAGGTGACCAGTTGTGATCTAGAATGGTGGAGCTGGCTCGAGGGGTTGAATATCTTTTTCATGCACCTATTCCTTGAGTACCATTTTGCTGCTTTCCATGATGGTGATTATAAAATCTGTAGCACAAATATTGCAAGTCCTCCCAGAAGAAGGGGAAGTAGGGCAGGAGTTACAGAAGGATCTTAACTTCATCTCCTTCTCTTATCCTTGACACGCGCACACACCATATCAAATACACTTATGTCAATTTATATGCAAATTGTAAGTTCAAGAAATTATTACCTTTGACCTATCCATATTCCCAGATTTTGTGCAATTGTTTCTCCTGGTTTTTTCTCATCACTCTCTGCACCCTCCCAGTAGGCTGGAGTGAATGACTTTACAAGATATGGGGAGACTGACTGTGAAACATTTAATTGTTTATTTATAATTCATGTCTATACACCTAAATACAACTATGTGTAAACCAAATAAGTGTGTCATAAAGTTGAAATGCCAGATAAACTTAACCCTAAGTAAATTGAAGAATTGACTCTATGACTCCTGCTCTTTACAACCCTTAAACATAATAAGAAAGGGAGTTACTTGAGCAGATTCTGCTTACTCAGCTTCTCTGTTAGAGTGCCACATACTGTTATGTTTAAGCTTGAAGGATATGCCATATAGTACTTGATTTAAAGTACTATTATTAGAGAAATTTTAAAGAGCAGAACTCAGTAATAAATGTTCTCATGGAAATACAAAGATACCCTGAATAAAAGTACCAGCATAATATTGGTTTTGAGTAGACTTAAAATTAAAAAGCATCTGACTCAATTTTCTGACAGAATTATGAAAAGGTCTTAGTAGAGAACCAAATCTCGAAGTACAAAGTTGAAAAGAACAGAAAAAAAATTTGCCTGGTAATTTAGATTATAAGTTTACTGATCACAAAATTACTCATTTTTGGAAGACTCAAAACATAATATACAGATTTAAATTTTCAATATAGTTTCTAGGTTATTCTAGTCAACCTGTTTCGACACATCATGACACAAATCTGAAGGTGGGCCTTCTGTCCAGAGGTAGAAGTAGTATCACTATGCCACAAAAGTCTTTTACGTTACTCAAACCCATTCATCTCAAACACACGTTCCTGACCTCCACAATAACCTGTCCCTTATTTTTGCCATGATCTTCCCACAAACTACCCAATGTATCAATCTCTGACTGTCTTTCTGTCACTCCATCTTTATGATCTGCTGATTCTGATCGATTTCTTGCCAGTTCAATGGGCTGATCCCAAGTTGGAAGAATGATAATGTTGCAAAGATGGAGGTAAACATTCTTGGTGACTGAATATGAGGCTTAAACCTTAATTGGAATCAAACAGGACGTCTGGACTGTGGCTGCAGAGAGTGGATTTATGATGGAGCCCAAAAACAATGGCTTCAGACTTCCCAGTTTGATCTGGAGGCAATCGTGATTTATCCAAGTTAATCTGTTATTTCACCTCAAAAGCTGATTTTTTTTCCCCGATGTACCCAAAATATAATGCTTTGTTCCAGATGAAGACAGCGGAGATAACGGTGAGAGGGGAAAAAAGCCATTCATTACTGAAGATGTACTGCATTTGGTTAGAAGGGAATGGAACTGTGCAAGAACAGTTGGATGAAGCTGCATAATGGAGAGGAAAATGATTAAGTGGGGACAGAGTAAAAGTGAGAGACATTACAAACTTAAGAAAACTCATTTGTTACATTACGGACTATGGTGGGGAGGTTGGAAGTCAGATTGGAGGGATTCAAAGAGAATACTATGAGGAATAGACAAATCTGGGATCCAACAACATTTTCTGCAACTTGAAGAAGGAGATGGATGGGACAAGGTTGGCATGGTAGAAGGGCAAGAAATGAGAGAAAGGTGCAAAAATGGACGAAATCCAAAACCTCTTCACATTTCATCTAATATAAACTGTGAAATATGACCATTTGGTCAAGTTAAGGAAAGGTATAATGTGGGAATAGTTAGATCAGTCCTTCCAGAGCAGTGGAATGTACTTTTGTCCCTTTTTAGTTATATATCCTTGTGTTCCCGTCACTGCAGGACCCTTTAACTGTTTGATAACAATGTTTCTTTCGTTTATGTATTCAATGGCATGACATCAGGATGCTTCCTTTCTCTCGATTAAATGCTCTAGAGAATCAAAATGAACCATTACTGTTTTCATATTCCCTGAGGTCAATGTTAAAGGGTATCAACGTTGCCAAATTCTGATATTGTAAAATTCTGGGGGTTTCTGCCTGAACATTTGTTTAAAAGTACTATATGAGAAAATAGGCAGTTCCTATTGAGATAGTCATACGTCATTGATTACAGCTCAAATTTATTTCATTTAAATACTTTGTATCCGTATGTGTCTGTACAATACCATGAATTGGAATTGGAGCATTGCCAAAGGACACATTCTATAGAACTCAGTAGCTTCTTACTTTTTTTCCAAACAGTTGACTTTGCAAAACTAACTTGTGTGGGAGACAGAAACACAGTTGTAACTCTCACAGAAAGTCATTCAGAACCACTAAGTACATAAAAACTGAGTTTGTCTAGAATACAATATCCCTTTTGTACGAAGATAGCTCTAATATTAGAATAGATAAAATGTTGTTGATTTCTCCGTAATCTACTGTGAAACAGATTCAAACAAAATCAACCGTGTCCCTTGATGCTGTAACTCGTGTTTTTCTGATTTGTCCCATCACCCTTATCAGATCAGCTCTAATAAATTTTTGTGCATGTTGCAAGAGTAAGATAGGTGCAAAATCATTGTAAAAACTATATTTACATTATGTAGAACATCTGGCACTGAGGATCATTCTTTACATTTTGTAATGTAATCCAAACCAATTAATTGAATCATCATATAAGTATTTATTAGTTGCATAGAGTCCTTTTCATTCTGTGGAGTATTATTGAAATGTGGGCAGAAAACAGCAGCAAATTTGTATGCAGCAAATCCCCACAACTGACAAGTTACTGGCTAATCTATGTTTTTAGTGACTTTAGTTATGAAATAAATTTTGGGAATGGAAAAAAAGAACTTCCCTTCTGTTTGAATTGTTACTTTTATATTCCCCTCAGGGCAGACAGGGTCGCAGCTTAATGCATCGTCCAAATCCCTGTCCATGCAGCACTGGATTGTGCATTAGCCAAAAAATATGCCAAAGTCTCCAGCATTTAAAGCAATCACTTCCTGATTTAGACACAAAGGTTCAGTAGTAAACCACAGCTGGCTCTTTGTAATTCCATGTCAGCATGCTGAATCTATCTATAGTAATATTAATTTAGATAAACGTCTGTTTTAAATAATTGAACACAAACATATCCAATTAATTCACCTAGATTGGGATTCTCAGGATGGTAAAGGAAGCCACAAGGAAGAATTTGTAAGAGTATATTCAGGACAGTTTCCTAGAACAATAGGGAACTGTACTGACCTAAACCATTACCCCAACCTCCATCTCCCTATCGCACTCTCAGTTACCTTCCCCCCCCAGACCCACCCCCCTCTCCCATTTATCTCTCCACCCCCTAGGCTCACAAGCCTCATTCCTGATGAAGGGCTCTTGCCCAAAACATCAATTAACCTGCTGCACGGATGCTGCCTGACCTGCTGTGTTTTTCCAGCACCACACTCTCGACTCTAATCTCCAGCATCTGCAGTCCTCACTTTCTCTGAGAACAATAGGTTGTGGATCCAATGAGTGATTAGGTTATTTTAGATTTGGTGGCGTGTAATAAGACAGTTTCAATAAATTATGTCAATAAACAAACCTTTACGAAATAGTGATCCCCATGTCTGCGTGGGTTTCCTCTGGGTGCTCCGGTTTCCTCCCACAGTCCAAAGCTGTGCAGGTCAGTTGAACTGGCCATGCTAAATTGCCCATAGTGTTAGGTACATTAGTCAGAGGGAAATGGGTCTGGGTGGGTTGCTCTTCGGGGGGTCGGTGTGGACTTGTTGGGCTGAAGGGCCCGATTCCACACTGTAGGAAATCTAATCTAATCTAGTGACCATACATGGTGGAATTTAGAATTCAGTTTGGATAAGAAACAATTGTGTTAAGCTGAGATAATGATAATTAAAAAGGAACGAGGGCAGAGCTAGTTCATGAGATAGCTTTGGCAAATAGAGTTAAGGAGAATCCAAAGGGTTTTTACAAATACATTAAAGACAAAAGGGTAACTAGGGAGAGAATAGGGCCCTTCAAAGATCAGCAAGGTGGCCTTTGTGTGGAACCGCAGGAGATGGGGGAGATACTAAACGAGTATTTTGCATCAGTATTTACCGTGGGGAAGTACACAGAAGATATAGAATGTAGGGAAATAGATGGTGGCATCTTGAAAAATGTCCATATTATAGAGGAGGAAGTGCTGGATGTCTTGAAACACATAAAAGTGGGTAAACCCCCAGGACCTGATCAGGTGTACCCTAGAACTCTGTGGGGAGTGAGGGAAGTGATTAGAGTCATAGAGATGTACAGCATGGAAACAGACCCTTTGGTCCAATCTGTCCATGCCGACCAGATATCCCAACCCAATCGAATCCCACTTGCCAGCACCCGGCCCATATCCCTTTAAACCCTTCCTATTCATATACCCATCCAATGCCTCTTAAATGTTGCAATTGTACCAGTCTCCACCACATCCTCTGGCAGCTCATTCCATACACGTACCACCCTCTACGTGAAACAGTTTCCCTTAGGTCTCTTTTATATCTTTCCCCTCTCACCCTAAACATATGCCCTCCAGTTCTGGACTCCCCGGCCCCAGGGAAAAGACTTTGTCTATTTATCTTATCCATGCCCCACATAATTTTGTAAACCTCTATAAAGTCACCCCTCAGCTTCCAACGCTCCAGGGAAAACAGCCCCAGCCTGTTCAGCCTCTCCCTGTTCAGCTCAAATCCTCTAACCCTGACAACATCCTTGTAAATTTTTTCTGAACACTTTCAAGTTTCACAGCTTCTTTCCGATAGGAAGGAGACCAGAATTGCATGCAATATTTCAACACTGGCCTAACCAATATCCTGTACAGCTGCAACATGACCTCCCAACGCCTGTACTCAATACTCTGACCAATAAAGGAAAGCATACCAAATGCCTTCACTATCCTATCTACATGCGACTACACATTCAAGGAGCTATGAACCTGCACTCCAAGGTCTCTTTGTTCAGCAACACTCCCTAGAACCTTACCATTAAATGTGTAAGTCCTGCTAAGATTTGCTTTTCTGAATTAAACTCCATCTGCCACTTCTCAGCCCATTGGCCCATCTGGTCCAGATCCTGTTGTAATCTGAGGTAACCATCTTCGCTGTCCACTACACCTCCAATTTTGGTGGCATCTGCAAACTTACTAACTGTACCTCTTATGCTCGCATCCAAATTATTTATGTAAATGACAAAAAGTAGAGGACCCAGCACCGATCCTTGTGGCACTCCACTGGTCACAGGCCTCCAGTCTGAAAAACAACCCTCCACCACCACCCTCTGTCTTCTACCTTTGAGCAAGTTCTGT
>NC_057733.1:44046466-44055173 GCF_004010195.1 Chiloscyllium plagiosum | reverse complement strand
TAAATACTGATGCAAAATATTCATTTAGTATCTCCCCCATTTTCTGTGGCTCCACACAAAGGCCACCTTGCTGATCTTTGAGGGGCCCTATTCTCTTCCTAGTTACCCTTTTGTCCTTAATATATTCGTAAAAACCCTTGGGATTCTCCTGAATTCTATTTGCCAAAGCTATCTCATGTCCCCTTTTTGCCCTCCTGATTTCCCTATTAAGTATACTCCTACTTCCTTTGTACTCTTCTAAGAATTTACTCGATCTATCCTGTCTATACCTGACATACGCTTCCTTCTTTTTCTTAACCAAACCCTCAATTTCTTTGTACACCAGCATCTCCAAATCAAAGTTAAAAATCACACAATACCAGGTTATAGTCCAACAGGTTTAATTGGAAGCACACTAGCTTTCAGAGCGTCGCTCCTTCATCAGGTGATAGTGGAGGGCTCAATCCTAACACTCAGAATTTATAGGAAAAATTTACAGTGTGATGTAACTGAAATTATACATTGAAAATGTATAATTATTCCCTATTATTCTTACAGATAGCTGAGATCTCCTTACAAGTTTGTTTCTCAATTTCCCTCTGACTATTAGGGGCTCTATAATACAATACCAATAAAGTGATTGCTGGGCCCCTTGCAATATTTGTGTCATTGATAGTCACAGGTGAGGTGCCTGAAGACTGGAGGTTGGCTAACGTGGTGCCACTCTAAGAAAGGTGGTAAGGACAAGCTAGGGAACTACAGACCAGTGAGCCTGACATCGGTGGTGGGCAAGTTGATGGAGGGAATCCTGAGGGACAGGATGTACATGTATTTGGAAAGGCAAGGACTGATGAGGGATAGTCAACATGGCTTTGTGTGTGGGAAATCATGTCTCACAAACTTGATTGAGTTTTTTGAAGTAACAAAGAGGATTGATGAGGGCAAAGCAATGGACGTGATCTATATGGACTTCAGTAAGGCATTCGACAAGGTACCCCATAGGAGACTGGTTAGCAAGGTTAGATCTCATGGAATACATGGAGAACTAGCCATTTGCATACAGTACTGGCTCAAAGGTAGAAGACAGAGGGTGGTGGTGAAGGGTTGTTTTTCAGACTGGAGGCCTGTGACCAGTGGAGTGCCATAAGGATCGGTGCTGGATCCTCTACTTTTTGTCATTTACATAAATGATTTTGATGTGAACATAAGAGGTATAGTTAGTAAGTTTGCAGATGCCACCAAATTTGGAGGTGTAGTGGACAGCGAAGAAGGTTACCTCAGATTACAACAGGATCTGGACCAGATGGGCCAATGGGTTGAGAACTGGCAGATGGACTTTAATTCAGATAAAAGCAAGGTGCTGCATTTTGGGAAAGCAAATCTTAGCAGGACTTATACACTTAATGGTAAGGTCCTAGGGAGTGTTGCTGAATAAAGAGACCTTGGAATGCAGGTTCATAGCTCCTTGAAAGTGTAGTCGCAGGTAGATAGGATAGTGAAGGCGGCGTTTGGTATCCTTTATTGATCAGAGTATTGAGTACAGGAGTTGGGAGGTCATGTTGCAGGTCATTGGTTTGGGCACTTTTGGATTATTGAATGCAATTCTGATCTTCTTCCTGTCGGAAGGATGTTGTGCAACGTGAAAGGGTTCAGAAAAGATTTACAAGGATGTTGCCAAGGTTGGAGGATTTGAACTATAGGGAGAGGTTGAATAGGCTGGGACTGTTTTCCCTGGAGCGTTGGAGGCTGAGGGGTGACCTTAGAGGTTTATAAAATCATGAGGGGCATGGATAGAATAAATAGACAAAATCTCTTGCCTGGGATGGGGGAGTCCAGAACTAGAGGGCATAAGTTTAGGGTGAGAGGGGAAAGATATAAAAGAGACCTAATGGACAACATTTTCATGCAAAGGGTGGTACGTGTATGGAATAAGCTGCCAGAGGAAGCTAGTACAATTGGGTAGGTATATGAATAGGAAGGGTTTGGAGGGATATGGTTTGGGTGCTGGAAGGTGGGACTGAATTGAGTTGGGATATCTGGTCAACATAGACGAGTTGGACTGAAGTGTCTGTTTCCATGCTGTACATCTCTATGACTCCAAGACTGGGAAAGGAATTTAGCAGCAAGGACAGTTAGGAACAATGGGAGATGTTTAAGGAAATAGTTCACGAGTCACAAAAAAAGTGCAATTGAGAAACAAAGATGCTGGAAAGGGAATAAGCCACCCATGGTTAACCAGAGAATTTAAGGAAGGAATCAACTTGAAAGAAAAAATATATAATTTGGCAAAGATCAGTAGTAAGATGGAGGATTGGGAAAGTTTTAAAAAAAAAGAAAAATGTTGGGGGTAAACATACAAGTAACATCAAGATGGACAGCAAGAGCTTCTTTAAATATATTAAAAGGCAGAGAGAGCTGAAAGTTAACATAGGCCCCATAGAAACAAGGCTGAGAAGATGTTAATGGGGAACCATGAAATGGTTGAAGAGTTGAATAAATACTTTGCATCAGTCTTCATAGTAAGAAGATACTAACAGAATTCTAAAAATAGTGAATAACAAGTGACAAAATAAGTGGAAACAAATACAATGAGAGAAACTAATGGGTGTTGAACACTGATAAGTTCCCTATACATAATGGGATGCATCCTAGGATATTAAAAGTTGTAGTTTCATGGTTGCACTGGTAATCTTCCAAGAATCCTTAGATTCTGGAAATGTCCCAGGGGATTAAAAAGGGAATGAGATAAAAATCAGATAACTATAGGCGAGTTAACTTAATATCTGTTATTGCAAAAATGTTCGATTCTATTATAAAGGATGTAACAGCAGAGCATTTAAATTTATATATAACATGATCAAGCAAAGTCGGCTTCATGAAGTAGTAATCATGTCTAACAAATTTACTAGAATTTTATGAGATAGTAAGAAGCTGGATAGATAGAGGGGAAGCAGTAGATGTAATGTATTTTCGGAAGGCACTTGATAAGAACCTATTGGGTGTTGGATGTGTTAGAATGGACGGAGAATTGGCTAACTAATAGAAGATAGCATTGCCATAAAGGTTGGGGAGGTGGATTTTTCAGAATGGTAATCTATAGCAGTAGAGTGCTACAAAGAGCAGTGCTGGGTCCATAATTATTTACAACATATATTAACAATTTGGTTAAGGAAAATTAATGTGTTGTAGCCAAGTTTGTGTATTACACATAAATAGGTGGGAAGGCAAGTGCTGAGGATAACAGAAACAGTCTGCAAATGGATATAGACAGGTTAAGAAAGGAGCAAAACTTTGCAGATGGAATATAATGTAGAAAAATATAGATTATGCATTTTGGCAAGAAAAATAATACCCAAGTATTATTTAAATAAGCCTATGGAAAGCTACAGATCAGAGGGATTTGGGAGTCATTGCATATAAAATCATAAAATCACAACATAGAAGTTCAGCAGATAATAGGGAAGGCAAAATAAATGTTGGCCATTATTGCAAAGGTAATAGAGTATAAAAATATGGATCCTTAATAAAACTACACAAAGCATTAGTCAGACCATAGCTGGAATACTGAACTGATTTGGTCCCCTTACCAACAGAAAGATAGAACTGGCATTTGAGGCTGTCCACAGAAAGTTCAGTAGATCCGTCCTGGGTATAGAGGGATTGTATTTGAGTAGAGGTTGCGTAGATTGACCTGTACTCATTGGAGTTTAGAAGAATGAGAAGTCACCTTATTGAAACATACAAGATTCTTAGCAGATTTGTCAGTGCAAATGTGGAAAAATCATTTCCCCTTCTGGGACAGTCTAGGACTAGATGGCATAATCTCAGAATAAGGGGTCAGCTATTTAAAACAGAAATATAGGGAAATTATGTCTGTTAGAGGGCAGTTAATCTGTTGAATTCTTGACTGCAGAGGGCGATATTGAAGCAAAGCCATTAAGTATATTTCAAGGCTGAGACAGATTTTTAATTAGTAACAGGACAGCACAGTGGATCCGTGATTAACACAGCTCATTGTGCCAGAGTTCCAGGTTCGATTCGAGCCTTGGGCGACTGTCTGTGTGGTTTGCACATTCTCTCTGTGTCTGCTTGGTTTTCCTCCAGGTGCTCCAGTTTCTTCCCACAGTCCAAAGATGCGCAGGTTAGGTGAATTGGCCATGTTAAATTGCCCATTGTCAAGGAATGTGTAGGTTAGGTGGATTAGCCATGGAAATACAGGGTTATATGGATAGGGTAGGGGTATGATCTGGGTGGGATGCTCTTTGGAGGGTTGGTGTGGTCTTGAGAGGCTGAATGGCCTGCTTCCACACTGTAGGGATTCTATGATTCTATAAGTGATTGTAAGGGAATAAAGAGTTACTGGGAAAAGGAAGGAACGTGAAGTCAAGGATTGTCCGATTTAGCTATGATCTCATCAAATGGTGCAGCAGTTTTAATGGCTGAATGACTTACTTCTGCTCATGTGGTCTCAATAAATTTTATAGTGAGAAATGTCAAAAGCAAAGCAAATTAAAATTCCATTCTTCCACTGGATCATTTACTAGAATAATGTCTTATATGAATCTCTTCTGCTTTCACATGTGGTGGGAAGACAGAAGTCTCATATTTTACATAGGAATACGGTCAGTTTGTGTGTCCTGGTTTATGGAGGATGTACAGTTCAAGAACCAGATTGGCTAGAAATGGTGCCACCTATGCCAAAGCTATCCTTCATGGTAAATCAGAAAAAAAGGTCAGGGGCTAATGCAGGGCAGCGTCTTTATTAAATGTGCATAAAAAGAATGTTGTCAGATATGATATGGTATTTGATGTTAGTCTTGAATTGTAAAAATATTCCAGATGTGCAGGAGTACATCTGAGTGTTAGTGATTAGGTGGTCAGTTTTGATACAGTCATTTGATTAGGAATGAAAGATGAGTTTAATGAGCCCTTTTGGAGGAAATAAATCCAAGTGAGGAGAATCAAACAAAAATGGAACACCATTACAGCCCTTGAATGCAAATTAAATATGCTTCATGTAGGATGTTAAAAGAATGTTATGAAGGAAGCAATTCAAGCACAGTTAATGACAGTAAGGAAATTGTTCCAAGTCATAATCGGGAGTCATATAAAGGGAGAGTCATATTTAACAAAATTATTTCAGGGTACGACATTGGTGAATGACATATATTCTGCCTTTCAGAAAGAACTTGATGAGGTGCCTCAATAGACGCTTTATTTAGGACAAAGAAGATGTTTTTAACTGGATAATAAATTGATTTAAGGTTAATTTAAGTCATGTGTTCATTGAAACTTTTCTTAAATGGAAGGTGAAATGGTTTTAGTGCTTTGTACTATTTATAAATTATGAATGTGAATAAATGTGATTGATGGTGGGCAATTAAACAACTCATTGGAGGAGGAGGGTCCACAAATATCCCCATCCTCAATGATGACAGAACCCAGCACATCAATGCAAATTTGTAGGAATCTACTTGGTACAAGAAGGGCCAATTGAATGATCCATCTCTGCCTCCTCGGATGTCCCCAGAATCAAAGATCCAGTTCACTCCAAATGTTGTTATATAAGGGCTGAAGGCACTGGACACTGGCTACAGCATTCCAATGAAAGTACTGAAAACTTGCGCTCCAGAAGTTGCTGCACCCTCGCTAATTAGTTCAATAACAGTGACAACATTAGCGTCAACCCAGAAATTTGAAAAATTGTCCAGTTTTGTTATAGACATGAAAAGCAAGTCACATTCAACCAGGACAATTACTGACCCATTGGTGCACACTTGACCATCAGTGAAGTAATGGAATGGGTTATCAACAGTTACTTGCTTTACAATAACTTGTTTACTGATACACAATTTGGGTTCTGTCAGGGCCACCAAATCCCTGAGCTCATCACAACCTCAGTTCACACATGAACAAAAGAACTATATTCCAAATGTAACATGAAAGTGACTGCCCTTGACATCAAGCCACATTTGACCCAGCAAGGAGGCCTGGCAAAACTAGAGTAAATAGGAATCAAGGAGTAAATTTTCTGCTCATCAGAATCATTCCAAACACAATATCAGATTGTTGTGGTTGTTGGAGTCAGTCATCTTAGTTCCAGGACATCTCTGCAGGTAGTGTCCTAGGCCCAACTATCTTTAGTTGCTTAATCAATGACTTTACCTCTTTCATAAGGTCAGAAGTGAAAATATTCATTGATAATTACATACATTTTCAGCAGCACTCATAACTCTTCAAATACTGAAATAGTCCATGGTCAAATGCAGCAAGACCTGGACAATGCCCAAGCTTAGGCTGACAAGGGGCAAGTAACATTCAGGCCATTCAATTATCCGACACTTACCATCTCCAACAAGAGATAATCTCATTATTGCACCTTGATATTCAATTATATTACCATTACTAAAACTCCCATTATCAAAATCCTAGATATTACTATTCACCAGAAACTCAACTGAATGAGCTTTCTGAAGTCTTGCCCTGTTGTTCGCATGAATATGTTACCGGAATGGAAGGTGTTGCTTAGTCTTGCCCTGTTGTTCGCATGAATATGTTACCGGAATGGAAGGTGTTGCTTAGTCTTGCCCTGTTGTTCGCATGAATATGTTACCGGAATGGAAGGTGTTGCTTAGTCTTGCCCTGTTGTTCGCATGAATATGTTACCGGAATGGAAGGTGTTGCTTAGTCTTGCCCTGTTGTTCGCATGAATATGTTACCGGAATGGAAGGTGTTGCTTAGTCTTGCCCTGTTGTTCGCATGAATATGTTACCGGAATGGAAGGTGTTGCTTAGTCTTGCCCTGTTGTTCGCATGAATGTTTAGATCTCGAAAGAGTATATAAGCTGGGAAAGTCCCCAGTTCGGTAGAGTCTGCTCCGGGTTACGTTTAACCGCCGAGCGTGGGTTGTTGGCAACCGCTCTACGAGAACTGACGGCTCCCAGTTCCGGTAACACGTAGAGTGAGTATAAACCAGACCCGTTGTAGGTACGAGACCTGGTTGAGGTGACACTGCGGGGAATAAAATACTTATATTCTAGCAGACTCGTCTCTTAGTTCTTTTCTCCTGGTCTGTGTCAGACTACTCTCCTGCGAACCCGATCCTTGAGAATTTATAAAACAACATCAGAAATTTATCAAGGCTCCTTAGACAGCACATTCCACCCCCTATGCCAACCAGCATCTAGACGGTCAAGGGCAGCTGATGTATGGGAAGTCCACGAGCTGCAAGTTCCTCTTCAAGCCACACACCATCTTGACTTGAAAGTATGTCACCATTTCTTCGCAAAATCGTGGAACTGTCTCCCTAACAACATTGTGAGGGTACCTATGCATCAAACTGCAGCTCAAGAAAGCAGGTCACCACGACCTTCTCAAGAGCATCTATGGACGGACAATAAATACAGGCCTTGCCTGCAACATCAATGTGTCACGAATGATTTAAAAAAAAAGGTTAATAACAGAGTTAAACGTGGAACAGATCATTCAGGGAAATGGAATATTGTTCAAAGAAATTCAAAAGCACTAGGCGATTTCAGGAGAATTACGCTATTGCTTTTATACTGGCACAGGGCATTGTCAGTGAAATGGCTACCATATTTAAACAGTATTAAAGCAGATTCAAAGAAAACTGAGGTTGTCAAGTTTGTGATTTGCAATCATATTTTTAAAGTGCAGCCCACGAGCTCAAAGTCTGCTGTCCCAAAATTCAGGTCTCTGCATGCTGGTATGAATATGGTTCAAAAGAAAAGGTTGGAGACATAACTAGCAGATCAGCATCTGAAACTAAAATGTAAGTTACCATTTGCGTACAAAACAATAGTGACCTTACTTTACATTGATGGTCAGAAATATGAACTGCCTCTGTGTATAAGGAAATCTATGCAACGGAAATGAAGAAAGTGATAAAAAAAAGCGATGAAATCACTTATGCAGTATTATGAGCACATGCAGTTATTTTGGTTACAGTAAAATACATAGTGAAAGGGATTTAAAAGGAGTGTGATGGTAGTTACATTCAGCATCTATAAATAAATGAACTGCATGGTCTGGCTAGACTGAGGTAGGTCCTTATTGAGATGTACCTGCCCTTCTCTGGCTAACTGCAACCTTAGGAAAGAAAGTATATATATTTGTAAAATACCTCTCACATCTTCGTATTTCGTGGCCAATTATTTATTAATAAAGTTATTATATTTATGTTCAAAAATATTTGGTAAGTAGTTTGCAGGGTTTCACAAACAACAAAAGAACACCCCAGGTAATCTGTTTTTGAGGAGATATGAATGTTGGCCAGGATAACCTCCCTGCAGTTCTTTAAATATATCATGAGAGATTTTATGTACTCTTGCACAGGGAGGTGTAATCTTAGCATGACGTCTATAGAACATAGAACATTACAGCGCATACAGGCCCTTTGGCCTTTGATATTACGCAAACCTGTCATACCAATCTGAACTGAAAATGTGTTGCTGGAAAAGCACAGCAGGTCAGGCAGCATCCAAGGAACAGGAGAATCGACGTTTCGGGCATAAGCCCTTCTTCAGGAATCTGAAGCCCATCTAACCTACACTATTCCATGTACGTCCATATGCTTGTCCAATGACAACTTAAATGTACTTAAAGTTGGCGAATCTACTACCATTACAGGCAAAGCATTCCATACCCTTACTACTCTCTGAGTAAAGAAACTACCTCTGACATCTGTCCTATATCTATCACCCTTCAAT
>NC_057733.1:44024402-44046395 GCF_004010195.1 Chiloscyllium plagiosum | reverse complement strand
ATCCCTCTATTAATAAAAGCTAAAACACTGTATGCCTTCTTAACAACCCTGTCAACCTGGGTCGCAACTTTTAAGGATCTGTGTACCTGGACACCGAGGTCTCTCTGCTCATCTACACTACCAAGAATCTTACCATTAGCTCAGTACTTTGCATTCCGGTTACTCCGACCAAGGTGAATCACCTCACACTTGTCCGCATTAAACTCCATTTGCCAGCTTTGCAGCTTACCTACGTCTCTCTCTAACCTAAAACATCTCTCCGAGAAGTGAACTTCCAGCAATATAGCATTTCCTCATATTGCACTAAAGTATCAGCAAGAATTTACCTCTTCAAATTGTGCAAGTGGTACTTTAACTGTGGCTTACTTAGAAGTGTAAGTGCTAGCATTGATCCAGACTGAGATTGTAATCAAATATATCCTTCCATAGATAGGCAAGAACCATTCTGTATTACTCAGGAGCACAGTGCTTAACCAAAGCTATCCATACAAATGTTGCATCTCTTAGGAATTTTATGTATCAATTAAAAAGGTATGTATTGGTGTATTGCAATTTAAGGCGAAAGGGGAAAGATTTAAAAAGGACCTGAGGGGTAAATGTTTCATGCAGAGGGTGGTGTGTATATGGAACAAGCTGCCAGGGGAATTGGTGGAGGTGGGTACAATTACAACATTTAAAAGGCATCTGGATGGGTATGTGAGTAGGAAGGATTTAGAGGGATATGGGCCAAATGCAGGCAAATGGGTCCATGTCAGATTAAAATGTCTGGTAGACACGAACAAGTTGGACCGAAGGGTCTGTTTCCGTGCTGTATAATTCTATAAGTATTATATGATGTTATGATGGTGTCTTTGCAGGTATACACCGTCAGTTTAGCTATCCTCCTTGCTCAAGAAAGAAATATATGCAGGTGGGCATGAGGAAGATCATGCATCATTCTTATTTTTCCAAACTGAAATGTGAAAATTAGTTCTTAAACATTTTCAGGTATATCTTCATTTATCACAAGTATATAAGACATATAATAGATCAATTTTAAGCATATTATCTGACCCATTCAGACATTTATTGCCTTAAGTCACATGTGACTTCTTGGAGCACTTTGTGTAACATAGAGATCAGTCAATATTTAAAATTGGGCAATCTTCCCAGGAAGATTGATGTATCTCTTTCCTGGGATACATTGATCGAGAATTTTAACAAAGCGGGGAAAATGCTATAACACTTCCGCCCATGGAAGAAAAGACTAGAAATATTTTGATTTATTTCAAACTATACTATATCACACAATTTTCCAAAGCTCACCATTAGTTAAATATGGTACATTTAAATATTCACTGGGGAGGAGAGTCATAATGATCCACAATATGACATGTAGAAATAACAAGATTTTAACCAGATGCCTGAAGCAAATTAAAACAATCAATTCAAACCTTGAACATGATCTGCATTATCCTCAATATTTACATTTCATTCCCTGAATTGACAATTGAGAGTTGGGATGTAAACAGGACCATTCAGCTTTCATTGTATCTTGTTCAGGCTTTGAGATGTCTGGCGCTTTCTTTGCTCAAAAAGCCTGTGAATAGGTGTTAATTCATTAAAACTAAAAGCATTTCTGAAAAGTATTGTCTAAATGTTGCTTCAACCACCATGCATCATTGTGGTTGCTTTGGATAAAGGAGGAGACTAATAGCGGTGTTATTATGTGGGATTTTGGTGGAGTGGATACAGAGAAACAGTTTCTACTGTGGATCAGTTCCAAAATTAAGAGGAAATAGATTTCAGGTAATTGGCAAAATGAATTGAGGAGAGCAGGATTATTTAATGCGATCAGTTTATGTAATCTAGAGTGTACTGCTAGAAAGCCGCTTTCAAAAGAGAAGTGGAGAATTTATTTATAAATACACACACAAATATATTAGTTCTTTTGAGGAACTGACAGGAACAAAGAGCCTAGGAGAAAGTGAGGACTGCAGATGCTGGAGATCAGAGTCGAGAGTGTGGCGCTGGAAAAGGACAGCAGGTCAGGCAGCATCCAGGGAGCAGGAGAATCGACATTTCAAGCATAAGCTCTTTATCAGGAATAAAGAGCCAAATTACCACTTATATTGTGGATCTTATGGTTCTGTCAATGTCTTTAGCCTTCTGTTGTGTTTTTATTGAGCTTTTGTTCCTCTTTTTAAAGCAGCTAATAAACTATTTCTACGCTTGTGAAGACCATAAGACATAGGAGTGAAAGGAAGGCCATTTGACCCATCGAGTCCACTCCACCATTTAATCATGGCTGATGGGCATTTCGACTCCACTTACCTACACTCTCCCCATAGCCCTTAATTCCTTGCGAGATCAAGAATTTATCAATCTCTGCCTTGAAGACATTTAACGTCCCAGCCTCACTGCGCTCCGTGGCAATGCATTCCACAGGCCACCGCTCACTGGCTGAAGAAGTGTCTCCTCATTTCCCTTCTAAATTGACCCCCTCTAATTCTAAGGATGGGCCCACGGGTCCTAGTATCCCTGTTTCTGCCGAGATAAGGAAGTGAGGAGAAAGGCAGCCAAACTATAATGTGGAATAAACAATGGAATTTTTATTTGCATAAAGAAAGCATTTTAAAAAAAAATTCCAACCTTTGAAAGTAATCCATAAGAAATAGGAACATAAGAGGCCATTCTCTTTGAGCCTGTCACACCTTACACGAGATCAATTCCTGATAGACTTTAATGCTTGCCACCATCACACTGGAATGCCCTGTCAATCAAAACTCTGCCTAATTTGGCCTGAACATACCCAAGGCCCAGTCTCCATTGTTTGCTGGGGATAAGAAGTACATCGAATAAGGACACATTTGGAAGAGAAATTCCTCTTCATCTCCATCCTGAATAGGAAACGCTTATTTTTAAACAGTGCCCAAGTTCTAAATTCCCAATGAAAGGAAACATCCTCTCAATGGCTACCTTGCTCATACTGTAGTAGCAATGATAGTGGATCCAGTTATCCAGAGGCCTAGGGTAATGCTCTGTGGATGTGGGTTTAAATCCCACCATGACAGATGGTGGAATTTAAATTCAGTCAATAAATCTTCCTTCGTTAAGAACTGATGGCGCATCCTTCTCATATATTCTTTCTCAGTAATATCCATCATTGTTGAGGGATAGAAAATGGCTCCTTAAAAGTCTGCCAATGCTTCACCACCATCCTCCTTTCTTACCTGTTTATCCACTCCGTCACAGCCAAATCGCAGCAAGTGAGAACATAATAAGCATTATAAAAATCTACAGAAATTTAACAGCATGCGAGGCAGTGGGAACAATAGGAAATAAGATTACACAGGTTGTAGTCATACCTGACACATAGGAAGATGGTTGTGGTTATTGGAGGTCAGTCATCTCAGCTCCAGGACATTTTTGCAGGAATTCTTCATCGTACTGTCCTAGGCTCAATTATCTTCAGCTGCTTTATCAATGATCTTCCCTCCATCAGAAGGTCAGATGTAGGGATGTTCACCAATGACTGCACCATGTTCAGCATCATTCTCATCTCCTCAGATACTGAACCAGACCATGTTCAAATGCAACAAGATCTGGACAATATTCAGGCTTCGTCTAACAAGTCACAAATAATATTCATGCCACACAAATGCTGGACAATAATCATCTCTAATAAGAGACAAATATCACCCCTTGATATTCAATGGCATTACCATCACTGAATCCCCCAATATCACATTCCTGGAGATATCATTGACCAGAAACTGAACTGGACTAGCCATATTAATGGCAACAAGAGCAGCTCAGAGATAACTCTCCTCCTGACTCCATAAAGCCTATCCACTATCAACAAAGTACAATTCAGGAGCTCTTGTGTGCAGCCCCAACAATACCTCAGAGGCTTAACACAATCAAAGCAAAGCAGTACGCTTGATTGGTACCACATCCACAAACACCCACTTCCTCCACTGCCAAGACTCAGTAGCAGCAGTGTGTATCATCTACCTGACGTATGGTGGAAATTCACCAAAGATCCTTAGAGAGCACCTTCCAAACACTAGACTATGACCATCTAAAAGGACAAAGCAGATAAATGGGAACACTACTACCAAAAACGAATTTGTCCAAAAATACTTTGGATTCTGGAGAAGTACCAACAGATGAAATTGGAAAACAGCCAATTTTTCATCCTGTTCCAAAAGGGACAGAGAAAAAAAAAGGTTAACTATAGGCCAATTAACTATTACTAAAAAAGTATTCATCAGTTACTAAGGCAGTAGTAACAGCACGTTTGGAAAATCATAATCTAATAAAGCAGAGTCAGCATGGCTTCACGAAAGGAAAATAGTGTCTGACTCATTTATTAGAGATTTCTGAGGAAGCCTCAAGCAGAATGGATAGAGACGAATCTGTAGATGTGTTGTATTTGGACTCCTAGAAGGTGTTCAACAACCTCACAAAAGATAAAGTCATAAGAGACCATGGTGTTGGAGGTAGTATGTTGGTATGGCCAGAGAATTGTCTAATGGGCAAGAAACAGCTAGTGGGGGTAAAGGGTTTCAGGTTAGTGACTGTAACCAGTGGAGGTTCACAGTGATCAGTGCTGGGACCACAACTGTTTACAATATATATGGAAGACTTGGAGGAAGGAGTGAATATACTGTAGCCAAATTTGCATATGACACAGAAATCGATGGAAAGGCAAGTTGTGAGAGGGATACAGTTTCTGGAGAGTTATTGATAGCTTAGGTAAGTGGGCTTAGCAGTTGGTAAATTGTAAAGTGGGAAAACATGAAGTTGTTCATTTTGGAACAAAAGAACAGTATTATTTAAATGGAGAAAAACTGCAGAAAGCCGTGGCTCAAATGGACTTGGGGGTACGTGTGCACAAAGCACAGAAAGCTAGCATACAGGTGCAGCAGGTAATCAGGAAGACTAATGGAATGTTGGCCCTTATTTCAAGGGAGTTGGAGTATAAGAGTAGGGAAGTCTTTCTGCAATTGTATAGGTGCTGGTAAGTCCACATCGGGACTGCTGAGGGCAGTTTGGTCCCCTTATTTAAGGAAAGATATTATTTCAGTGGTTCACTAGGAAGATCCCTAGTATGGAGGGACTCTGCTATGAGCAGAGGTTGAACAGGTTGGGGCTCTGTTCACTGGAATTTAGAAGAATGAGAGGTGATCTCATTCAAACATAAGGTTCTTAAGGGGCTTGACAGGGTAAATGCTGAGAGGACGGTTTCTCACATGGGAGAGTCTAGGATCAAGGACTCAGAAAAAAGGGGCACCAGTTTAAGAGATAAGGATGAATTTCTCACTTAGAGAATTGAGAGAGTTTAGAACTCCTTGTCACACAAGGCTGTAGGATTCAGAGTCATTTTGTTTATCTAGGGCTGAGATAGATTCTTGAACAGTCGGGGTATAAGGGTTACAGGAAAAGGGCAGGAAAGTAGACACAAGGACTGTCAGGTCAGCCACGATCTTATTAAGCAGCGTAGCAGTCACAGAGTCAGAGGTGTACAGCACGGAAACAGACTGTTCGGTCCAACTCATCCTTGCTGACCAGATATCCTAACCTATTCTAGTCCCATTTGCCAGAACTTGGCCCGTATCCCTCTAAACCTTTCCTATTCATATAACCATGCAAATGCCTTTTAAATGCTGTAACTGTACCAGCCTCCACCATTTCCTCTGGCAGCTCATTCCATACACTCACCACCCTCTGTGTGAAAAAGTTGCCCATTAGGTCCCTTTTATATCTTTCCCCTCTCACCCTAAACCTATGCCCTCCATTTCTGGACTTCCTCACCCTGTGGAAAAGGCCTTGTCTATTTATCCTCTCCATTCCAGTCATGATTTTATAAACCTCTATAAGGTCACCCCTCAGCCTCTGACGTTCCAGGGAAAACAGCCCCAGCCTATTCAGCTTCTCCCTGTAGCTCAAATCCATCCAACATCCTTGCAGATTATGGGTGGCACAGTGGCTCGCACTGCTACCTCACAGCACCAGAGACCCGGGTTCAATTCCCGACTCAGGCGACTCAGTGTGGAGTTTGCACATTCTCCCCGTGTCTGCGTGGGTTTCTTCCGGGTGATCCGGTTTCCTCCCACAGTCCAAAAATGTGCAGGTTAGGTGAATTGGCCATGCTAAATTGCCCGTAGTGTTAGGTAAAGGGGTAAATGTAGGGGTATGGGTGGGTTGCACTTCGGCGGGGCGGTGTGGACTTGTTGGGCCGAAGGGCCTGTTTCCACACTGTAAGTAATCTAATCTTTTCTAAAACCTTTCAAGTTTCACAACATCCTTCTGACAGGGAGGAGACTAGAATTGCACACAATATTCCAACAGTGGCCTAACCAATGTCCAAGGGTTGAATGGTCTACTCCTGCTCCTATTTCTTATGGCCTTATAACTTCCTGCAGGTTGCCTATTGAAGACACTCACCGTCCTGACTTAGAAATGCAACAATGTTCCTTCAGCGTCGGTGGGTCAAAATCCTGGTATTTCCTTTTTAACAGCATTGTGTGTTTACCTACAGCACATGGACTGCCGTGTTTCAAGAAGGCATTTTTTGAAGCGCAACTAGGAACAAGAAATAAATGCTGGCCCAGCCAGCGATGCCCACGTCCTATGAACGAATAAAAAAAAAGACGTGAGGAAACAGTGGGGCGTTTCAAACACAAAACTGGTCAAAATATTTGAGAATTTGAAGCAAAACATGGGAAAATCAACGTCAATTAGGTTTAGCAAGAGATGTGTAAAGATACAAAAAAATCTATCACTATACATATTAAATGCAAGGAAATTAGTATTTGAAATGAGGTTCAACGTTAGACCATATTGACGATATTCTCTGCAACTTCTCCTGGTTATGGTCAGCCCAGCCTTCTTGTTATTGACTGTTCAGGTGCTATCACATGATGATCCAACCCCCTTTCTCTCTCTCAACGTACTGACGTGTCTTGGGAAGTTTTCAGTGTGATCCGGGAACTGCTTATACACGCACCGCACTCCTCTTCACAACGAGGTACCAGTTTCTCCCCTTAAAAAGAAACGAACGTAACGGGGGGGGGGAAAGCAAGTAAGCTACTTTTTTTTCCCCTCTCCTTACAGTATCGAGATGGAAGGAAACGTCTATGGCGCAGCTAAAGCAGGAGGAGCGTTTGACTTAGAGAACTTTCTGAAGCAGCCTCAGACTATCACCCGGGTAGTGAGCTGGGTGAGTTGGACATGCGGGGGTGTGTGTGTGTGTGTGTCTGTTGTCGGTGCTTGCAGTCTGAGGTGTGGAGTACATTTTTGAAAACTTACCGACTTTTCCCCAACCCCTGCCCCCGGACTATTTGTCAATTTCGGAAACTACAAAGTCAGGAAAAGGTAGAGGGAATCTGAAGTTTAAAATCCAGCTTTGCAAACTTCCCCATTCGCAGTTCTGGAGGAGAAATGGGGGTGGTGGGTCAGTTAGTTTTGCTTTGCGAAACTGTTTGCTTTACGTTGCAATCTACCTCCGTGTTTCCACCCTCCCCCCAAACTATCTCCAACCACTTCCGCATCGGCTGGTACTGGAGGAGTTACAAGTCTTAGCTGGCTTTACAATCCGGAAAGTACTAACTATCCTGCTGTGACATTGGAGGGAGGGCTTGCAGAAAAGGGGAAGGGGGTTGGCATCGCTGCTGGCATCGCTGCAGAGGCACAGGGTCCTTGACATCGGGCAAAAGAAAACACGAGAGCAGGGTTTTTAGAAGAATTTCCCTCCATCGTTATTCCCCTGTTTTACTGCTGAGATGAATTGGGATTTCAGAATGTCTCAGAAACATGGCTGCTGGTGCTCCCACTGGGAGTGATATCGCCCCCTGCACCAGCTCTGTCTCCTTTCACTTCATTTCTTCCTGCTGACACACAGACCTCAATTACATCGTTTCCTTTATCAAGAAAGTTTTCCTTCTAAAGACCTGTTGCTTCATTTATTGCCGAACAGTTAATGTTTACTTGCTGGGTTTTTTTTGGAAAAGGAGAATCTGTGACTCGATTTGGCTATTCCTTTACCAGTATGGTCGGGAGACGTTTGTACCTGTTTAACAGGGGGAATGACATGGCTTCTCTTCACGAGGTTAAAGTTGAAAACGATATTGCTAACGTTTAGAAGGCTGGTTTGTAAATGTTGCCCCTGTCCCTGACATTTTGAGACCTAATTTAATTATCTTTTAAAGGAGTATCTGGTTCAAGTTTAATATAATTTCAGATCTGTCTCAGTCCCTAATTAACCAATTTTTTTCCACTTTCTTCCCTGCTGTTAACAGACTGTTGAACAGAACCCTCCTTTATTAATGTTGATCCCTCCACAATTTCTCTCTGCAAGTATAACACTGAATTCTGTGCTTTGTTCTGCTTCCTGACGCACTTTGTATAGTATGATCTGCCTGTAGATCATGTGAAACACTTGGTACATGTGACAACAAAAATCAGATCTTAACATTGGACAAATACCAAGCAGTGAATGTCATTGTTCAGTAGGATTTCCTTTGGCCTCTGGTTTATGGTAGGTTTGTAGAACATTAATTTGTTTCTTTGGTGCCATGCTATAGTATAGCAGATTTCAAAATTTTGTCAAACAGTGGTTCTGGCTGTAGCTTGTTAGGATTTGCTCAGCTGTATTTCCATTTTATACAGTACAAGCAAAAGTCACAGAGACAACCTGTTGCTGCTGATGCATCTCCATAGCTTTGCACTGACCATCCAGAATCTACCTGCCTGGTTTGAGAATTGAGTTAAATGGTTACCTGTCCTTGCTGCATCTTTGACCAATCAGCATGTTCCCTCATACCGTATTAAACAGATGTCTCCCTCTCTTTTCAAGTCTGTTTCTTGCATCCTGGTTTTGAGTGCAAGATGAAACTCCAACTTTTTTGCCTTTTTTGTTTTAAGTATTGTCTAAATTGTTCTCGTTGTTCTACCTGAACGTGTCACTCCGAACCACCTTGTTACTCTGTAACCAAGCTGGATGTTATCTTTGTCTTTTTTCAGGTATCATGGTTGCTACAAAATGATGATGGATGATTTGTTTCTGATTGACTGATTTTGTTTGTTAATCCCGAACCTAGTCCTGGAGTCTGTTCCCTTATTTAACTAAACTTAAACTCGAATTACTTGGTCAGTTGCAATTTGAGAGATTGGTCACTATTATGCTTAATAATATGGTTACTGATTTACAAGTATAGTGACCAAGGATCATAGCCCTGGAGTGCCTCTAGACACAACTGAACTTTTAATTGCAACATGCTTTCATTTTCAGAAGAGATCTATCTGCAATCATCTTTTGGATGTAGTTTCAGTGGCTTTCTGGAGAGGAACTCTGGAATGTCACACTTGAAGGTGTCAGAAGTTTTAAGGGGGAAATGCACTCCAAAATGAATTGTAATCCCCTGTGAGTATCTCCAGGCTGTGAGCATGATGCGAGTAAAGGTGACATAGGCAGGAGACATCTTTGCGTTTACCCCTCTCAAGAATACACAACGACAGGGGTTTCATCAATAGCCTGTGTGTGCTTGTGATTTGAAGTGCTGGTGTGTACTAGCCAGTGCTTATGTGCTGGTGAGCTCTGAAAGTCACAATTGAAGAGTCATTCACTAGTCACTTCTTCATTGCAGGCAAAGGAAAACTTTTGTGCTTTTGACTATTGAATGCTAGTCAGTAAGCCAGCTCAAGAGGGAACAGGACAAAGAAATGTGAACTAACCTGCAAAGTCAATCATCTCAAATTGATTGCTCAGCTAACAACAGTTCCACTAGTAATTTAGTAAACTAACAAGGAACTGATTGTTATCTTTTAATTTTTTTATCTTTTCTTGGACTTATTTCTCAACACTTTTTTTTTTCTCCTGTTTTTAGTAACTAATGAATGTGCACTTTTGTTGAGCCTTGTTTAAATTAGTTCCATGGGAATCCTTTTTAAATTAAGCTTGTTGAGACTGAGGGGCGGTGAATAAAGATGGGGACCGTTCAGCTGCCCTCATTTGGGACCTCTGATTTGGGGCATCCCCACCTGGATCTGGTAATTTTTTTAAAAAAATCATCCACACAAAAGGGGGTTGCTGATTCGGTGAGCAATATTGCCCATCCCTAATTGTCTAGAGGGCAGTTAAGAGTAAACCACATAGCTGCAGGTCTGAAATCACACATTGGCCAGACCAGCTAAAGGATAACGGATATCCTTCCCTAAAAGAAATTAGTGAACCAGATGGGTTTTTCCAACAATCGGCAATGGATTTGTGGTCATTAGAGTCTTAATTTCAGATTTTTATTGAATTCAGATTCCACCACCTGCCATGGTGGGATTCAATCCTGGATGCCCAGGACGTTACTTAGGTCCCTGGGCTAACAGTCCAGTGATAGTACTGCTAAACCACTATCTCCCCTTAAATTGGGAACCTTTATCCTGATACTGAAAGGAATCTTTTTAATTCAACTAGGTCTTTCTTCTATTCATGATCTCTGGATGAATAACTGAATAGTCGTTTGAGGAATTGCTGTAAGGTGGCTATGACATTACAGTTATTGTTTTGTAATGAGGAAGTGTATGATGCAGAGTATCTCCGTGTACAGCAACCCTTAAGTTTGAGTCCTTCCACCAGTCCTCCCATTTCTCCCACTCCTAGGAAAATATTATTGACTTGTATACAGGATGCAACCAAGTTGAACTTTTTTTTTAATCGTTAAAGTGTAGCCTATTCAATAGTTAATTCAATAATTGACTTTACTTTGTGATGCTGTACTAAATGGAAACCAAACTCCGTTTGAACTGAAACTAACCTAACTTTTTTGTTATAAAACTTTCCAGTAATAATCCAAAAGAGTAAGACTGTACAAAGAAATCTATTAAGACTTGTTGGGGAAAAATGTTGTTAGAACTGCTTGGACCTCCTGAGAGGTAGTTACATTGGCTTTAAGAACAGGAACATCTTTTTTTCTTGTTATAACCAATTTTACACACTGTCTTGTTGCAATGATAGATCTGTGTCTCGTTAGATATTTTGTTGCTTGTCATGCTGTAAGTTGACTTAAACAGTTGCCGATGTGTCATTTATTGTCGCTTCTATAGACAGTAGCTGCTGTCCGATCGGGCACGATAACTGTCTTTTGTTAATTATGTAAAATGATAACAACAAAGTTCTGAACTGACCCTTTCCTGTTTCTACCCGAATCTCCCAGTCCTTTCATTAGCAAGGATACGGCTGGGTTCTCTGTCTTGATGTAAGTTTTTAGTTTGTGCTGATTATGTCCCTATTAGTGTTTTACATTTCTTTTAACTCCTAGCTTCTCAACCATTGCTCCCTCTGTTCCATTACTGGCTGCTCATTAAACCCTGGTGGTCCTGAGCCTTGGAGCTTCCTACATAGTTCTAGATAGTTTGATTATGTATTTTAAAAGCAACAAACCTTGTCTTTGGCCCTCCAGACTGAATTCTCTAAACGTACTCTGTCCTGATCTTTAGTGTTCCACTCTTTTGATGCTAAGCAATTTGAGATGCATTCCTACATTTGAAGAGCACTTTAGGAGTAATAGGGCCCCTTAAAGATCAACAAGATCATCTACATGTGGAACTCACGAGATGGAGAGATACTAAACTAGTATTTCATATTAGTATTTACATTGGAGAAAGATATGGAGGCTGGGATAGTTAGACATAAATATTGATGTCTTGAAAACAGTCCACATTACAGAAGAGGGAGCTGCTGGGAGTCTTAAAAATGGATAAATCCTGGAACCTGATCAGGTTGTTTTTGGAAGTTAGGAAAGAAATTGCAGGGCCTCTATCAGAGGTATTTATCTACAGCCACAGGTGAGGTGCTGGAGGACTGGAGGGTATATAATGTTGTGCCTTCATTTAAGAAGGACTGCAAGGAGGAGCCTGGGAAGTATAGACTGGTGAGTCTGACATCATTGGTGGGCACCTTTTTAAATTGGAGGTGATTCAGGGAGAATTTATATGCATTTGGAGAGGCAGAGACTGATCTTAGGGATAGCCAGTATGGCTTTGTGCATGTGAAATTGTATCTGAAGCTTGACTTCTTGTTTTGAGGATGTGACCAAGAAGATAGGTGATGACTGAGCAGTGAATGGTGTCTGCATGGACTTTAGTAAAACATTTGACAAGATCCTGCATGTTGGACTGGTGGATAACAAAAGATCAATGGGATTCAAGGAGAGCTTGCCAATTGGGTACAAAATTGTCTTCTCGTTAGAAAACAGGGTAGGGGTGGAAGCTTGTTTTTCGGACTGGAGGCCTGTGACAGTGGTGTTCTGCAGGGATCGGTGCTGGGTCCACTGTTTTGTCATCTATATAAACACCTTGAATGAGAATATAAAAGGCAAAATTGATAGTATAGTGAGCATGAAGGTTATCTAAGATTACAAATAGATCTTGATCAATTGGGCCAATGAGCTGCGGTATGGCAAATGGAGTTTAACTTTGAATAAGTGCAAGGTGTTGCATTTTGGTAAGACGACCAAGGGCAAGACTTGTACAGTTAATGGTAGGGCACTGGGAAGCATTGTCAATTGGAGACTAGGGTTTCAGATACATAATTTTTTGAAAGTTGTGTAACAGGTAGATAGGGTGGTAAAGACAGCATTTAGCATGCTTACCTTCATTTTGAGTATAGGCGTTGGGACATATGGGATGGTGGTGATGCCTCTTAAGGGATATTGTCTACAGATCTGATTTTCCTGCTTTGGATGGATATTATTATATTGGAAAGGGTTCAGCAGAGATTATAAGAATGTTACTGGGAGTGGAGGGCTTAAGTTGTAGGGAAAAGCTGGGATTTCTTTCACCTGGAGAATAAAAGGTTGAGGGGTGACCTTATAGCAGTTCATAAAATCATGAGGGGCATGGATAAGGTGAATAGCAAAAGTATTTTCCCTCAGGTAGAGATGCTCAAGACTAAGGGGCATATTTTTAAGCTGAAAGAGGGAAGAGTCAAGAGGGACTGGAGAGGCCATCTTTTCACACAGAGGGTGATTTGTATGGAGAATGAACTGCCAGAAGAAATGTTGATGATGCAGGAACATTGATAATATTTTAAAAGACATTTGGACTGGTGCATGAACAGGAAAGGTTTAGAGGGATATGGGCCAAATGAAGGCAAATAGGACTAGATTAGTTTGGGAAACCTGGTTGGCAAGGGCCTGTGCTGTGTGACTGATTCCTATGAATGAAAATTTTGTTTTTGTGTGGAGTGGTGGTGATGAGGCTTGAATGTTTCCATTGAAGACTCCAAACCGTGTTTGGTTATAAATTGTGTGTAATAAACTTCAGTAAAAGTAAATGTTATAAATAAGCTCAAATTCAACTTAATTTACACTATATGGCAAGAAACTAAATCTCCTCTTCTTAAGTCCCATTGTTTACAATGAAGAAAGTGTTTACATTTATTCTGAGCCTTTCATGATTTCCACACTTCCAATGCTGTACTCTTGATGTAAGGTCTCTGGTGTGATGCAAGGAGACCTGGTTGTCAATGAGGACACAGCAGGAACAGCTTGGGCTGGTTTGGAATGTTGGTTTGGGAGCTACAGTGCCCAGGTGAGAAGGAAACGTGAGCTTCCATTTGGTCTCTTGTCTAAGAGACTTGCAGGTCAGAAAGTGCTGTGCTGCCTCAATACTGCTCTGGAAACATTAGCCGGGATTACATACTTGCGTCTCTAAATTGAAGCTTGAGCTCGCAACCTTTTGAGCCGGAAGCAAGAGCAATACAACAGAGACAAGGTTTGCGTTTGGCTTCAGGTCACCTGTTCTAATTTGGCCAGCACAACCTGCTTTGCTTTCATTGCTAGCTGTGCCAGCTATATTCCTGATAATGCAGGCACCGACTGCTCAACCTCCCACCCTGTAGAATCCACTCTTTCTGGCAACACATGTGAGCAAGGAGTCGTCAGCCATTCGGCCTCTCCACCGTTTACTAAGATCTGATTATAAACTCCATTCCATATTCTCATCCACCCCCATAACCTTTCACTTCTCGCTTACAATTAACTTCTGCCTTTGCCTTTAAAAATAACCAATTCTCTTTGTAAGAAGTTGGTGGAAGTGGAATCCCAAAGGGGTTCAACCCTTTTGAGAGAGAAGACCAATCTCTAATCTGGTTTAAGTGGGCGATCCCTTATTTTTAAATGATGACCATTTGTTTTAGATTTGTCTGTAAGAGTAAGTATCCTCTCCACCCTCTCCTTTGCCAGTACCCCTCCATCCTGGCTGCCTCTGCACTTTGAAACTGCTGTGAGTACAAGCCCTGCCTGTCCAGCCTATCCTCCTCATGCCTCCCTTTACCAGGTATTACTCTGGTAAATCTTCTGAATTGCTTCAATGTATTTACATCCCTTCTTTAAGGTAACCAGTACTGTACACAGCCTCCTGATGTGGCCTCACCAGTGTCTAGTATAACTTAGTCATAGAGATGTACAGCATGGAAACAGGCCCTTCAGTCCAACCCATCCATGCTGACCAGATATCCCAACCCAATCTAGACCTACCTGCCAGCACCTGACCCATATCCCTCCAAACCCTTCCTATTTATATACCCATTCAGATGCCTTTTTTTTTAATGTTGCAATTGACCCTGCCTTTACCACTTCTCTGGCAGCTCACTCCGTACACTCACCATCCTCTGCATTTTTAAAAAGTTGCCTTTCAGGTCCCTTTTTAAATCTTTCCCCTCTCACCTTCAACCTATGCCCTCTAGTTTTGGACTCCTACCTTCAGGGAAAGACCTTGGCTAGTCATCTTTTTCTGTGCTCCTTTACAGTCACCCTCCCAGCCTCCTATGCTCCAGGGAAAAAGTCATAGTATCTCATTACAATTCAAGCCTTCCAGTTCTGTAACATCCTTGTAAATCTTTTTCTGCACCCTTTCCAGTTTAATAACATCCTTCCTACAGCATGGTGATCAGAATTGTATGCAGTACTCCAAATATAGCTTTAACAATGTCTTGTACAGCTGTAACATGATGTCCCAACTCCTGTACTCAATGCAGTGACTGATGAAGGCAAGTGTGCCAAATACCACCTTCACCACCCTGTCTACTTGTGATGCCATTGTCAAGGAACTGTGTACCTGCACCCCTAGGTCTCTGTTTAACCACATTCTCTAGGGCTCTACAATTAATTGTGCAAGTCCTTCCTTGGTTTATCTTGCCAAAATGCAACACCTCACATTTAGCTGGGTAAAACTCCATCTGTCACTCCTTAGCCCAGTTGCTCGAGATCCCATTGTACTCTAAGATAACCTCCTTAATTGTCCACTACACCACCAATTTTGGTGTCATCTGCAAGTTAAATTGTATAAATGACTAACAATAGTGGTCCTAGCACCGATTCTTGTGGCACACTGCTGGTTACAGGTCTCTAGACTGAACAGCTTTCTACCACCACCATCTGTCTCCTACTGTCAAGCCAATTTTTGTATTCAATTGGCTAGCTCACCTTGGGTCATAATTTCTAAAATATAGTCCTGTGATCCAACCTTACTAACCAGTTTATCATCTGGACTTTAACAAGGCCATATAGATTTATTAGAAATTCAGTCAAGACTCCAGCCTCGATCTCTGGGAAAATTTATAAATAGTCCATATTCAACGTTATTGGAATGCAAGCATCGTGTGTTTCTTGATGAATAAACAGTCATTGAGAAAGTGTTGCCAGTGCTGTGTAAACAAATACAGGGAGATGTCATGTGGAGTGTCTGGTTATCAAATTCAAACCTAAGTTTGTCAGGGTTGCCAACAATTCAAAGTTGTTTTGGATTCTTCAAGAATTAACGATTAATGCCTAGAGTATAGTTGCAAGTCAACCAGGAGAAACATCACCAGTACTTTATTTACAATTTCTCTTGATCTATAATTCTGTGAGAGATTACAAAAATTTTATATGACTGGATCTTGCAGTTGGTGAGAAATCATGTGATGAAACAGGCAGGGAATAACTCCAGCCAGATTTGGCAGCTTGCTGTTTCAGTGAAAAACAAATTGGATGCAAACATAAAACTAAGACCCATGACCTTTTTGAAACATTGAGCTCTGATTGTTGATCTAACCAAGAGTTTACTTGCTGAGTAATTGCTCAGTGAATAAAGGCTGTAGGTTTAGGGGTTTCGGGTAATGCCATAGATGTGGGGAAAGCTGGTTGATGCTGTTTGAATCATCAGATTCAGTAATGTTGTCTGCCCCAATTATAATGCACAATACTGTCTCAAACTTGAAGCATGCTGATCTTGCGTTATATGAGAACTTTGAAGTCTTATTGTGAACTGTAGTTGATTCTAATAGAATAATATTAATGTTTATTAAATTAAAATATTAGTGCTGTCCAATGATTCAGACTTGTTTCATGTGATTTATAACAACAAGCTATCCATGTCACAGGTTTGGAAAAGATATTTTCCTGCATGAATGTGATATATTCTCAAGTCAGTTTATTTTAAGAAAAACATCATATTCAAGTTATTTTAGCCCAAGTTATGGGGAAGCTGAATAAGCTGCAGCTTTTCCCTCGAGGCTAAGGAGTGACCTTTTTATAGAAGTTTATAAAATCACGAGGGGCATGGATATGATGAATAGCCAAGGTCTTTTTCCCAGGGTGGGGAGACCAAAACTAGAAGGTTTAAGGTGAGCGGGGAAAGATTTTTAAAAAGAGACCTAAGGGGCAACATTTTCACGCAGAGAGTGATGCGTGTATGGAGTGAGCTGCCAGAGGAAGTGGTGGAGGCTGGTACAATTACAGCATTTAAAAGGATCTGGATGGGTATATGAATAGGAAAGGATTGGAGGGATATGCTGGCAAATGGGACATGTCCGTTTGGGATGTCTAGTCAGAATGGATGAGTTAGACTGAAAGGTCTGTTTCTGTGCTCTGACTCTTCAGTACTGTGTTCTCCCTTTTTTTTATTGTTGTTTAAGTAGAAACCTGTTGGTGACTTAGAATCCAGTTTCCAGCAACCCTGCAGAGATCTTCTTTCACACGTTAAATTAAGTAACCACTGCAGCTTGGCTTTCCAATCACGGATATTATCAAGGAGGTGCTGCTGGTCCATTCTCTCCACCTCCCTACTGATGAGCTTTTATCAAGCTGATGGCATTGTGTGACAGTCAGAAGCAACAAAAGACCCATCTTTGGATTTTTCCCAGAAATGACTTTTATTTTATATATTGTGAATTTTATGTAAAAGCAAGTTTACACTTTTAAAAAGTTTAAATGGATTTATTGACTAAGGTGGGTACGCTACACAGCTTAAAAATCTAAAATTCTTGCATAGACCACCTGATCTGAATTAGCAGTTTTGTATTTAAATTCTTTAGGACATCTCCGACTCCTAGTCGTACAGTTGTGCTGCAGGGAGGCTCCTTGTTGATGCTTGATGCATCTTAAGTCAGCAGTTTCTCTTGGCTTATTTATCAATACCCTTCATAAAATTATAAATTTAAATAAGTTATTTGTCAGAGAGCTGCACAGCACATTGAGAATGGGGAGTATAGTGCTAGTGTGCAAGCCTGCCACAGCTAGTAAACTTTGTACTCAGGAGTGCCCACTGCTGCCCCTGCCCAGATACTGATTTGGGATCCAGTGGAATCTGTGCAAATACAATTTGCTTCAGAATAAAACCTTTTTTTAGAAGCCCTGAAGTTTATCAAGCAGCAAGAGTCCTTGTGAATTCTGTTGTGATTGGTTGTGAGACGTGTCCATTTTTAGAAAGGGCATTCAGCTTTGTAGCTGCAAGAGTGGAGTGGTCACATTTCCACAAGTATATAGTACTGTGGGTCTTGTATGTTGTTATTAAATTATTTAGGACATCTTGCAGCCATTTTGTCATATGTGCCTTTCTTTTACAGCACAATAATTTTGGATTTTCTTTTTTGCTTTCTTTCAGGTCTTTTCAATAATTGTATTTGGCTGCATCACAAGTGAGGGTTACATAAATTCACATCAATCTTCACAGCTGAAATGTATCTTCAATCAGAATGTGGATGCTTGTCATTATGGTGTAGGAATTGGAGTGATTGCATTTCTCATTTGTATAGTCTTCTTTGCTCTTGATGTCTACTTTCCTCAGATCAGCAATGCTGATCAACGCAAGCACATCGTTATGGCTGACCTTGGAATTTCAGGTAGAAAGTTATTTTTTAATCTAAATTTAAAATTAAAATAAATGCTGCCTGACCTGCTTTGTGACTGATCTCCAGCATCTGCAGTCCTCACTTTCTACCCATCAGGAATCTGTCAAAAGCCTTAAATATTCAAGGACTCTGCCCCAAACTCCATGACAAGGATTCTAAGATACTCAACCCTCAAAGTCCTCCTTATCTCGGTCTTAAATTGACACTCCTTTATTTCTCTCTGGTCCTAGACTCTCCCATGAGGGGAAGTATCCTCTTCCAGCATAAGCCCTTCAAGTCCCTTAAAAATCCTATGTTTCAAAGAGATCACCCCTCATTCTTCTTCACTCCAATGAATAGTCCCAATATGTTCAACCTTTTATTTGTCATGCAATTCTTCATACCAGAGGTCCTCCCGTTAAATGTTTTTTGAACACCTCCATTGAAATAATATCTTTCCTTTTTTGCACTTAGGGGACCAAAGTTGCACACAGTACTCCGGATGTGGTGCTGCTAACACCTTGTACATTTGCAGAATGACTCCCTAACACTTATACTCCACCTCCCTTGAAACAAGGATCAACGTTCCATTAGCTTTCCTGACCACCTGCTTCCCCTAGTGTGCTAGCTTTGTGTTTTGTGCACAAGTATCCCCAAGTCCCTTTTGCATTGCAGCTTTCTGCATCATAGAGTCATAGAGATGTACAGCATAGGAACAGACTCTTTGGTCCAACCTGTTTCATCCCTGGTTGTGCAACTGATTTTGTTCAGGCTGTGGTGCTGTACACGACAGCTTGTATCCTTTGAGAGAAAATCAACAATGCTAGTAAAAAGCAAAATACCGAGGATGCTGGACATCTGAAGTAACCACATGACTGCTAGAGGAACTCTGCAGGTCTGGCAGCATCTATGGAGAGAGTTTGAGTTAACGGCTTTGGGTCTAGTGTGAATCCATTATGCAGCGGTCTTCTGGGTGGTGGTATTTCACAGGCAATCTGACTTTTTTTTATTTTTTTTTGTTGGTGTAGAAGATTTTTGTTATACTTATTGCTTGACTTAGTTATTTGCTGAAGTGCTGTTCTTCCTCTTTTTTTTCCCCTATGGTGGATTTAATGTTTATGCTGGAATGGTTATGTTGTGATACACTGTCTCTGTGGGCAGCTATTCTACCATTGTCTCCAATGACTAATACTTCCAGCCAAGCTACTGAACCTCTGCAACAAATCTTTGTAAACATCTTCTTACCTATCATCTCTTGACCTTTTTTTTGTTATTTCCAGTTCTTGGTTTGAAGGTTTAATAATTTAAAACTCAAAGGCTGAATGTTTATCCCATTGGCAGAACCTGTTATTTGATTTACTTTTTTCACCTGCTTTTCAAGTCTAAATTAACAAAAAAAAGTTTGAGATGGGTGTTGCTGGCTAAAGGCATTTAATGTCCAGAGGACAGTTGGGAATCAACCATATTACTGTGGGTCAGGAGTCCATAGCAGACCAGTAAGGATAGCAGATTTCCTTATTGTGAACCAGATGCATTTTTACAAAAGATGTGCAGGTTAGGTGGATTGGCCATGGGAAATGCAGGGTTTCAGGGATGGGGTTGCATCTGGGTGGGATACACTTTGGAATGTTGGTGTGGACTCAATGGGCCGAATGGCCTGCTTCCACACTGTCGGGATTCTGATTCTCAAAGAATCAAGTGTTTTTTTTTTGAATTCAGATTTTTTGAAAAATTTAATTCAGATCTCACTATCTATCACGATGGGATTTGCATCCATGGCTCCAGAACTTTACTAGTCCAGTGACATAACCACAACTTCACCACCTTCCCAATATCTGCCATTTGATGTTGTTGACTGGCAGCTCTGAACCTGACCTACTGAATCTGTAAGTAGGAGCTTGATTTTCCCCCAACCACATCCCTCTACCCAAAACAAAAAAAGTGGCCAAGAGTGGCTTGCAAATCCATCACTGCAAAACTGACTCCTAGCCGTACAATTGTGCTGCAGGGAGGCTCCTTGTTGATGCTTGATGCATCTTGAGTCAGCTGTTTCTCATGGCTTATTCGTCAGTACCCTTCACAAAATTTATAAATAAAATAAAATAAATTTCAAACATTGCTTCCTGAATGTAAACCTCATGCAGTTTTGTATCAGAGTCTAGGGTGTCCCAGGTCTGACTCTTTGAGCTTTGCTTGACTATGATCTTGAGGAAGTAATGAGGTTAGTTACCAACTAGCTACATGCGGTTTCTTGTTTTCAGTCATCTGCTGCATGACATTGCACGGAAATCAAACCAAATATTAATATCATGATCTGGGTGAGAGCAAAAGACGGTCAGTCCATCTAACCTATACTGTTCTTGGGATTTGGATTTTTTTTGAAAAATCTACCTTCCTGCTCATAATCCTCCGCTTGCTGGAAGTGGATTTACCAATTATTTATTTTAAAATATTGTTTATTTCCTTAATTCTGGGTCCTAATGAATAGTCTTAAATCCACTTTCTCTGTATCAGTGAAACACTTTTTGTTTAAAAAGAGATCATACCCTAGCTATCCTCCCCTGCCAATCCTTCAAATTTCTTTTCCATATAAACAGTCTTTCCTATAGCTTATCTCCCTCAGCATCTGAATCAGTCTCATACCACTGACCTTGTTCCAATAAACCTACCATTCCTCCAAGCAACGCTGAACTCTGCTTCAGCGCAGCCTCACCAAGACCCAATGCAGCTTCAGCAGCCCCTCCTTAGACTTGCAGGTCACAGCCCCAGCCGTTCCTGCAGTCTGCAAGCACTGATCCTACCTCTAGCCAATCCCACAAAACGCTCCATCCCGTTCCTGCTGTTGCCTCGTGTACATCACCATTTCACACGCACACTTTATAGTCTTGCTGCCATCTGCTGCTGTGAATTACACTTGCCTCACCTCTAAAATTCAATAAGGTGTTCTGCAGCAGGTAGCTTTACCACTTGACATAGTCAAACTCCAGACTACCAGCACCTCACCTGTGACTATCAATGATACAAATATCTCCGCAAGGGGCCTGGCAATCACTTCCCTAGCTTGTCACAGAGTTCTATGGTACACCTGATCAGGTCCTGGGGATTTATCCACTTGTATACGTTGCAAGACATCCCGCACTTGCTCCTCTGTAATATGGACATTTTTCAAGATGTCACCATCTATTTCCCTACATTCTATATCTTCGATGTCCTTCTCACAGTAAACATTGATGCAAAGTATTTGTTTAGTATCTTCCCCCAGCTCCTGCGGCTCCACACACAGGCCGCCTTGCTGATCTTTGAGGGGCCCTATTCTCTCCCTAGTTGCTCTTTTGCCCTTTAATATATTTGTAAAAACCCTTCGGATTCTCATTAACTCTATTTGCCAAAACTATCTTATGGCCATTTTGTTGTCCTTCCGATTTCCCTCTTAAGTATACACCTACTGCCATTACTCCTGTAAGAATTCACTTAATCTATCTTGTCTATACCTGACATATGCTTCCTTCTTTTTCTTTACCAAATCCTCAATTTCTTTAGTCATCCAGCATTCCTTATACCTACCAGCCTTTCCTTTCACCCTAACAGGACTATACTGTCTCTGGATTCTCATTATCTCATTTACAACATAGAACATAGAACAGTACAGCACAGAACAGGCCCTTCAGCCCACAATGTTGTGCCGACCACTGATCCTCATGTATGCACCCTCAAATTTCTGTGACAATATGCATGTCCAGTAGTCTCTTAAATGTCCCCAATGACCTTGCTTCCACAATTGCTGCTAGCAACACATTCCATGCATTCACAACTCTCTGCGTAAAGAACCAACCTCTGATGTCTCCTTTATACTTTCCTCCTAA
>NC_057733.1:43946034-44022435 GCF_004010195.1 Chiloscyllium plagiosum | reverse complement strand
GCCTGTCTCAGAGGGACATATTTATTCATCACTTGCAACAACTGTTTCTTAAACAGTCTCCACATGTCTATAGTGCCTTTACCATGGAACAATTGCTCCCAATCCATGCTTCCTAACTCATGTCTAATCGCATCATAGTTTCCTCTTCCCTAATTAAATATCCTCCCATTTTGCCTAATCGTCTCCTTCTCCATGGCTATGTAGAATGTGAGGCAGTTGTGGTCACTATTACCAAAATGCTCTCCCACCACAAGATCTAATACCTACCCCGGCTCGTTTCCGAGCACTAAGTCTAGAATGGCCTCTCCCCTCGTTGGCCTGCTAACGTACTGAGTTAGGAAACCCTCCTGAACACACCTTACAAAAACAGCTCCATTCAAATCTTCTGCTTGAAGGAGGTTCCAATCAATATTGGGAAAGTTAAAGTCACCCATTACAACAACCCTACTACGTCCACACTTTTCCAAAATCTGCTAACCTATTCTTTCTTCTATCTCCCTGCTGCTATTGGGGGGCCTGTAGTAAACCCCTAACGAGGTGACTGCTCCCTTGCTGTTCCTAATTTCCACCCATACTGACTCGGTAGGCAGATCTTCAACAATGGAAGCTTCTGTAGCTGTGACACCCTCTCTGATTATTAGTGCTACTCTTTTTTTTTTCCTCCTCCTCCCTATTCTTTTTAAATGCTCTAAACCCTGGAACATCCAGCAACCATTCCTGCCCCTGAGAAACCCATGTCTCTGTTATGGCCACAACATCATAGCACCAGGTACTGATCCATGCTCTAAGTTTGTCACTTTTATTCCTGATACTCCTTGCGTTAAAGCAAACACACTTTAACTGATACCTTGGTTCCTTGCCAGGAAATTCCTTCCCACTAGCTGGTCTACCTCTTGCTATTGCCTCATCTGCATCAACTCTCACCTCCTGTATACAGCTCCGGTTCCCACCCTCCGCCATACTAGTTAAACCTACTCGAGCAAACCTTCCACCCAGGACATTGGTCCCCTTCCAGTTCAGATGCAACCTGTCCTTTTTGTACAGGACCCACCTTCCCCAGAAGGCATCCCAATTATCTGCATATCTGAAAACACACCATTCTGCTTTATCACTGCTGGCCACAGAAATGTCTGTCTGTGCCTCTGACTAGAGAGTCCCTATTGCAATTGATCGCTTAGAACCTGATGCACCCCTCATTGCATTAGAGCCAGTCTCGATAGCAGAAACTTGGCTGTTCATGCTACAGTCCCCTGAGAATCCATCAACCCCCTACATTTTCTAAAACAGCATGCTTGTTCGAAATCTGGTTAGCCACAGAAGATTCCTGCACTACCTGCCTACCTCTGAGTTGACCCATGTATGTAGCTGTATCTGCATCTTTTTTCCTTCCTATAACTGCCTTCCCTCACACTGTCTTTCCTCTTGTAAATTCCTCATTACCTCTAACTGTCGCTCTAACTGATCCAGTTGTTCTGATTAGGATTCACAACCAATGGCATTTACTACAGATATAATCCTTAGTAACCCATAAACTCTCCCTAACCTCCCACGTCCGACAAGAAGAGCATTTGATTCTGCTAGGGGCCATTTTTGCTTCTTACAATCTGCAGACCCAGAAATTAGCAGTCTTATTCCTCTACAAAAACTGCTCCAGAGTAACTTAATACTTTATGACTTATGCTTCTTGATTAAACTTAAAAATATATCTCAAAACATAATCAAGAAAGCACCCACTCTACTGCAAACTTTCTGTAAGGCCTCACTTAAAACTGCGCACTTATCTGTTTCTGTGATGGGACCTCTCCCAAGCAGGTCCCTTCAAGATCCATTGTGAATTTTACCGTTTGTTAATTTTCCCAGATGCACGCTAATGTCCAGCGATACATGAATTTAACAGCAAAGGTAGTAACTGTGTGTGTGTGTGTCCGTGGTGCTGCCTTTATCTGTTCCCCTCCCTTTTAAAAGTGCTGTTGTTTTGGAGAAAAAAGTCAAAGCAAGGTGTGAACCCCTAATTACATTGCATGTATCGGAGTAAGAGGTCTATTGTTGACCATTTGTTCAATTTAAATTTTTTTTTTTTTTTTTTTTTGCACCAATCTCCAGTTGTCTGTTTAATGCCTGCACTGGTGCTGGTTTGTGAGTAGTTGCTAATAAGTTGACCTGCTGGTGCTGTTGTCCTCACAGGCTGCTGGACCTTCCTGTGGTTTATTGGCTTTTGTTTCCTCACCAATCAATGGGTGTCAACAACTATTACCCCAGCTGTAGGTGCGGATAGTGCACGGGCTGCCATCGCCTTTACCTTCTTCTCCATTTTCAGCTGGGTAAGTACGAGAGCTTGTTCTTACTGCGGTTTTCTTCATCTATGCCTTAGGGGCAACTTTTTCACACAGGGTGGCACATGTATGGTATGAGCTGCCAGAGGAAGTGGTGGAGGCTGGCACAATTAGAGCATTTAAAAGGCATCTGCATTGGTATATGAGTAAGAAGGGTTTAGAGGGATACGGGCCAAGTGCTGGCAGGTGGGACTAGATTAAGTTGGGATATCTTGTCAGTATGGACAAGTTGGACTGAAGGGAATGTTTCCACGCTACGTATGACTATTGAAATAGACATGTAGAGACTATTTTAACACAAATGTACCACACCCTTTGGGATTCTTTCCTCCTCCCCAGGATAAGGTTTGTATAAATATTTTTGCAGTTCTTCAGGGGAAGAGAAATGTGGAGATGGGTTCAACTAAGGCATTTGAAGACATTGGATGACTATTTGGTTAAAAAATAGTAATGTGCAAGGGTATGGGGAAGGAGCAGGCAAGTGATGCTGGGTAATGATGAGCCAGTGTAGGCATGATGGGTCAAATAGCCTCATTCTGAGTTGTAAAATTGCTGTCATTCTGAAGATGATGCAATCAGAATGGGGCTGCTAAAATGTTTAGTTGGATTTTTCAATAGAGAAATAAAACAATTGAATTAAGATAGTCTGTGTTCATTATAATTGTTTGTGGTGTTTTCTTGAAATTGAATGCACACCACTCGTGAGTAGCACGGTGGCACAGTGGTTAGCACTGATGTCTCAGTGCCAGAGATCCAGGTTCAATTCCCATCTCGGGCAACTGTCTGTGTGGAGTTTGCACATTCTCCCCGTGACTGCGTGGGTTTCCTCTGGGTGTCCGGTTTCCTCCCATGGTCCAAAAATATGCAGGTTAGGTGAATTGGCCATGCTAAATTGCCCGTAGTGTGGTTGGGTGAAGGGGTAAATGTAGGGGATTGGGTCTGGGTGGGTTGCTTTTCGGAGGGTTGGTGTGGACTTGTTGGGCCGAAGGGCCTGTTTCCTGTAATCTAACACCACTCGGATATTGATATTTTACCAGCTTCCTAAAAGCTAAAAAGGAAACAATTATTTAATTAGGCAGACTTTTCAATTCATCAGTTGCTCATTCAGTGCATCAGGTTAAATAATTACTGCTCGTCCTTTTAAATAATTTTTTTTAAGAGTCTGTTAGAAAAATAATCCATGTTAGGCAAAGTGAGTTTATCTCTGGGGATCAAGCTACTTCCCAAGTCAACTGCTTTGTATTGATTTACAGTAACAGTCTGAATTGCTTGAATACTTCCTGATGCTGCTAATTGAGGTCAAGAGACCCATGTTTGTGTGTGGGTTGGATCGTTAAATGCCTGTGAACTGAAACAATTAGTTTCATCAAACACCAATCCATAAGTTAAACTGTCACATCTACTATGTTGATTCCTTCTCAATCTAAGTTAAGGGTGGCAGCAATACTAAAATTGGCTTAAAGACCAGAAAATTGCCATTTATTTAAGTAGAGAAGAGTTCTGATCAACCTCTCACTACTTTTTGAGAAGCTAAAGAGTAGATCAGGAAAATAAAGAATTGCCTTATTTAATTACACAATTGCTTCAAAAAGTTCCTCTTATGCTCTTCAAGGGTCTTGTAAGGTATCCAGGTGGTAGACTAATGAGTAAAGTTAGATCACATGGGGTTCAGTTTGCCAATTGGATACAAAATTCTCTTAATGGTAAGAGACAGGGTGGTAGTGGACACTTGTCTTTCAGACTGGAGGCCAGGATATTGTTGGGAATGGAAGGTTTGAATTATAAAACAGGAGGTTTTTTTTTCGTTAGAGCATAGGAGGTTGATAGGTGACTTTTTATAGAGGTTCAGAAAATTCATGAAGTATAGATAAGGTGAATAACCAGGCTCTTTTCCATAGGATTGGAAAGTTCAAAACCAGGGGTTATACGTTTAAAGTGAGAGGTGAAAGTTTTTAAAAAGATTACAAAGGACAGCACTTTTCCACCACTTCCTCTGGCAGTTCGTTCCACACATGAACTGTGTAAACAGGTACAGTTAAACGTTTAGACATCTGGATAAGTACATGAATATGAAAGGTTTGGAGGGATTTGGGCCGAGCATAGGCAGGTGGAACTAGTTTAGTTTTTAGGAACATGGTTGGTGGAGACAGGTTAGACCAAAGGGTCTGTTTCTATTCTGTATGACTCTGTGCATGAAATAGCAACTCCTCAAAATCTTGGCCTAATCTTGTGATTTGTCTCTTTGTACCCCACCTCACCACAAAATTCATAATCAATGGCCATAGTTTCATACAAAATCTAAAGGTGCTTACAGGTGTAACATGACAGGCAGGTTGTCTGATCTCCAGTGATTGCAAGTGGCTATCACGTTCACTTCAGTAATAGAAGGTATAAGCTTTTACCTGTATTTGGGGTGGACCAATTGTTAAAGTGGCCTAAAATTGTTATCCCTGTTAAAGTTCTTCGAAACTTCAGAGTTTCTTGCATTTAAGTGTATGCCCCCTAGTTCTGGATTCCCCAACCGCAGGGGAAAGACTTTGTCCATGTCCCTCATAATTTTGTAAACCCCTCGGCCTCCGACACTCCAGGGAAAACAGCCCCAGCCTGTTCAGCCTCTTCCTATAGCTCAGATCCTTCAACCCTGACAACATCCTTGTAAATCTTTTCTGAACCCTTTCAAGTTTCACAACATCTTTCCGATAGGAAGGAGACCAAAATTGCACACAATATTCCAGCAGGTTAGAGATACCTTCTTCTTTCAGCTTGTTTTGTTTCTGCAGTCAGAAATCTGTACTGTTTGAAAAAGCTCTTGAAATATAAGCTGACAATTAGTTGATGGAGTTTGATAGCTGGTATTCCATATTTTATACTACAAGCATCTGACAGTCCTGTGTAGCACTTTCTCACCATTGATATCTCTAAGTGATGCTTAGGTTGAAAAATGTTAATTGCTCTCAAGTATTGACATCGAAACATTAGCAATTATTATGTAATAAATGTTCCCATTTAATATGGGAATGAGAACAGAGATAATGATTATTTAGGGTGGAATCTCCACACTTGGAGAGAATGCTATCACTTTTTTTTTTCCTTTCCAAGTCTCTTTCCACTTTTTTTGGATTGGGAGTGGTTACCATCATTTTGTTGTCACTAAGTCAAAATCCTAGAAACTCCTCTGTACCAGTCTTGTGGCTGTACATGGACCACGACATGGATGTGGTGTTTCAAGAAGACTGCTCTTTTCTGGCTTCGAGAGGGCAATTGGAAATGGACATAAAATGCTGGTTTTTGCCAGTGACCGTCATTGCAAGAATTTTTAAAATATAAATGTCATTAACTAGCTTTATTACATAACCAAGAATAGAAGGGCACCTGGACTGGTACACCAGCTGTTCTGTTTTGTGCAGGATAGTGAAAATTAAGTGTGTGCAATCCTGGGTGTGACTTATATACAGGAAATGTGACTCACACTTCATTGAATTTCCTATGCCACACATCCAGGCTCAGCTATAAATCTTGATGTGTCATACAATGTAGGGTTGATATAGTTCCTGATCTTAACTCTTGACATTACCTTCTGTTTAGGGATTGCTATCTTGTTTTGCCTACAAGAGGTATCGCATGGGTGTAGAGGACTTCAATGAGAAGTATGTGGATCCATCAAACGATTACCCTCCGTATCCCAATGTTACTGACAACTACCAGCAGCCGCCATTTGGTAATACTGCCCGGTCGGAATCTGAGGATTACAAGCCACCTACATACTAAACCAAAGTGAGCAGTTCTGCCTGCAGCTCCTGGAGTGTGAGGCAAACTGAACCATACAATGGCAAGCAGGAAGAGACATTTGCTGTTACAATAATAGTCTTTGTTTTCAATCTCGCTTTACCCTGTCACCTCTCTTCTTTTCCCAGCTATAATGCCCTGGCTCCTTGATAGGAAACCTGGTAGCATACCTTCTATGACACCACTGGCCACCAGAAGTCTGTGTGTGTTGCAACCTCACTGGGTCGCTTTCACTTCCTCACTATGAAGCGATGGTAAGTCTCTGCTTGGCATCTGTAAGCAGCAGTGCACTCCTGAAAGGGAGAGTGTCGTAAAGAGCGACCTTTGACGCCACCCCACTTCCCTCCCAGCTCTTTCCTTTCCACTTCTTCTCAAAGTTAACCTTTCAATTTGAGATCCTGTTCATCCAAACACCAAGCTGTTGCAAGTTTCAGTTTCCAGTGTCACTCTTTCAACCTCACTGTTTAAATGTTATCATTTGTGATAATATCATACGCTAAAATGATCTTTTAAATGTATTCCGAACCATTTTTACAGCTATTAACTAGGTAACCATTCTTGGTTTTTAATTGATTGCAGGACATTTTCTTCACGTAATTTACAAGCACCTATCAGTTTGTTCCTATATATGTTGTAAAACCTAACCTTTCACTGTTGGGACTCTGATACTCCTTCCCATATGCATAGTACATTTCCTCATTGATTGCGTTGGTTTGGGAACTCGCTGGTCAGAACCCTGCCTCTAATTTTGGCAAAGGCATCATCAGCAAAAGCTGTTTGTAGAAAATCACCTTGTTCCTGTGCTGCCTGAGCCCCCAGGAGAACCACAGCTTGATATAGTCCCGTTTGCTTGAAACCATTTTAATTCTATCTCTACTTCAATATGTCTCTAGCACTGTCCATTAGATCCTCCTCTGAAGCCCTACCCAAAAACCTTTCCTGAACAATGTGTTTTTGTTAGTAAAGTGCACCAGGTCACCATGCACTGACAATTTAAAGGTTGCATCGGAGTGGTTTGAGCCACAGTGCCAGGCAAACACGAGAGCTGCCCACAATTGCTGAACGTGACTTGCATTGTAAAAGGGGAGGTTGGCAGCAGCAGAATAGACAGAAAGTAAAGAGGGCACACATGAAGTAAATAGTGGGTGTGAGCTCAAGATAAAACCTTTTTAGTACAACATTAAATATCCCAATCACAGAATAGCATCAGAAAATATCACCATTCAGCTGAAGGGAATTATTTCAGTTTGAAGCATTACAGGGTGATGAAAAATGTATTTGAGTAAGTGCAGGCCTGTGAAAATTAATGGATGATTTATGGCACGAGTACAAGATGAACAAGTGAATTGTGTATAAACTGTGCTCCAATTTTAACTAGTTGAGAATGACAAAAGTTGAGTTATGATGACAAGATTGGAAGTTAGATTTATGATAACCTGAATGCAAAGATTTAAGTGAAATACTGTCTCTGGTGAAGTGAATTTAAATCTGTTCATCAACCGCATATAAATTTCATTGCTGTTCTAAGGGAAGGATTTCAATGTATTAAACTCCCACCTCCCACTGTATCTGTTCTGAGTAGAAACATTTATGCAGATTCTTAACTGAGTCTGACACTCTTGAAGTTCAGCATTAGATTTTTGAACTTGTGGAGATTTCAGATGTTTGCAGCCAGCGATTGGTTAGGAAGTATTTTGTACCTTTTTACATTTACTATGGTCCATATGCTCATCACCCAGTGTTTTTCCACAACTTTAAAAAGACCGATTCTGATCATTTCATTGCTTTTAGCCAAGACCCTAGAATAAATTTTTCCATTGGCTTTTCCTGATTGGCGTAGGTAACTTTTGATGGAACCCCTACAGATATAGTGAACAACATCTTCCTTGTATATCACAGGGTTGCAACAGTGTTTGGGAGAAACTGCCCATTCCAGGCATGTTTTGTCACTCAATAACACAGTCCCTGCACTTTGAGCTTGTAAAAAGACTCCATTTCATGTCTGCATTGAATCCATAAATATCCAGCAAAATCAGTTGGATACAGTTTGAAGCCTTTGTGACCTTTTTGAATGATTGCTCTATTTAATTGCAAGTGGCTGTAGGACATGTTTTAAGGTAATGAGGTAGAAGTTGGACCAATCAATTGAATCACGTCATTGATTGATAAACTTGTGCGTTTCTGGTAAAATAAATCTAATAGAATAGTTAAATATCAATATAATGCCAATTTATAATGTTTATAGGATATGAAGCATACTATTGTGCTTTACATCCCTGTGCTCCCTTAGGAGATTATTCCTCAGGAATTGGTCTCCCATTTATTCTGATAAGCTACACATCCCTGAGACAGACACTAGGCTGAGCCAAACTTGAACTAGTCTTTATGCAAACTGTTCAATACTTGTTCTCTTTTTGCAGGGAGGTTTGAACAGCTTGTCATCCACTGTTTGTGGTTCAGTTTGTCACCTGCAATAGTAACCTTAAAGCATTCCTGGAACAAGGGAGCTCGCCAAATGCTGGGTGTGAACTAATTGATCCCACACTGATCTTTTCTGGTTACATTGTTTGTAGCAGGTTTTTTATTTCATATTAGGGTGTATAAATGAATATAACCTGTGCATTTGAAATTACATACTGCAAGGAATTTACTTGAAATTTGTCTGGATTTCTTCATTTCAGACATGGTGATATGTTTATAAACATCTAAATTAGGCCAGACTCAGACTATAGAAATACTGTTTACAGATGTTACATAGAACCTAAAACTGAGTAAGTAATCCAAGCTGCGCGCACAGTTCAGATTAAAATAACCCAGGAGAGTGAACTGTTGTGATTTAAAAACAGGGACAAGCTGATGACATTGAACATCTGCTTTGGGTGGTTAAATTACATAAGTGTCAATGGTTGTATTCAATCACTAAGTCAGAGTTACAGGATTGGAGATGGGACAAGACGTTCTGGGCATGTCTGTTATTGTGAAGGCATTAAATCATGGCATCATACTGTTCAGGGAAGATTTCTAAGATCAGATGGCATTTTTAAATATTTTTTTTGAAGTGTTCCTCCTGGTGTTGTGGCCAATTTGATTTTACTCTACAACTGATCACTAAAACAGAAAATTATGGTTTTGGGAGTTTTTGCAATGCTTGTATTGACTTGATGAAAGGCACTAAAAATACTTATTGTAATTCATCTGATTTGATACAAGTCTCAAATCAGACATTTTGGGAGTATGAGGTGCCAGAGGGGAGAGATCCATTGTTCTTGTGACAGGTGAAACCGCTCCGGTGCATTGTGTGGTATACAGTCATGATCTTGAGATTTTCATTTGCATTAGGAGCAAAGCTTATTTATTTGTGACTATTTCCACTAGGTTAGAATGTCTGTCTGTAATCTCCTCCACCCCAATAGTTTGGATCCAGGTTTTTTTGTTGCAATCAGTTTGAATATTTAAAAAAGATGCTTTCCAATTGCCTTAATGCATTCTGAATAAAAGCAAAGATCTTCAGATGCTGGAAATCTGAAATTAAAAACAGTGCTGGAGAAACTCAGCTGGTCTGCCATCCTCTGAAAAGAGAGAGTTAAAGTTCTGAGTTCAGTGTGATTTTTTTTTTTTTTTTGAGGTGTTCTGAAGACTTGTATCGGACTCTAAATGTTTAGTTTCTCTGTCCAGAGATTCTACCACTCCTGCTGAGTTTCACCAGCATTTTTTGTTTTAATTAATGTTCGTTGGGCTGACTGGACAATATATATTCATCAATGAAAAGAACAAATTTAGCAACTTTCAGAATTGAATCATCTTGTTCCAAAGCTGGACTTCTGCATTTTTTTTAAATAAAAAAGGCAGGAAATGCACAGCACAGTCAGAATCTGAGCAGCTGCCTAACGGGCTCATGGTGTGGATGAAAGTCTCCTGAATCAGCGTGGTTAACATTTCGCTTTCCTGCTATGCTCCTGTATTATTTTTAAAATCTCTACTTGGAGCTTTCTATATTTTGTGCAAAGATGCTTTTCCAAAAGCATTAGACCAATGGTAGGAACTTTGGGGAGGAAAAGTGTCTGGAGCGCACACGTCCCTAACCGAATTATAGCTGTAATAAACTCTTCAGGGCTGTCCCTTCAGTGCTGAGGAGTTGGAAGAAGTTATTTAACTCTGTATTAAAATTAAGATCTACATCATTTCTGGAATCCACAAATAAATTGTTGCTTAAGTTAGATTTGTTTTCTTTTATATTCTGTAATTTGTCTAATAACCAAAATCACTCTTTTATTTGGTAAAAGGAATCCTTTGTATTCTTTATAAACTACTGAAATAGGTTTTTTTTTAAAAAGATAGATTAATATGATGTAGCTTTTGGTTCATTGTGGCTTCTATTGATTTGAATGTTAAATTTAAAAACTTGGCAAAAATTGCACTGAGAGAGTGTTGCATATTAACTGGCAATTTGGTGCAAGATGTCTGCAGGACAGGTGGAGCTGTGCAGATTTTTGGCATTATTTCAGCATTCAAGTTGAGGTACTGTCTGGATTGGACATGTCTGTTGTCAGGTGCAAGTAGAAACCACCCCCTCCACTGTGTGGTACTGTGACCAGTTTGGCACTAGGAACATATCACGCCAAATCACAGCAGCACAGCATGTGCTCCTATTGTACTGTGGTGTGCAGAGCTGTAGCACAGTATGTAAGCTGGTGCCAGTTGTCAGTTTTTAATCTATTAATTTTCACCTGAATCCACTGTGTAAAGACTCCAACTGCACCAAGCTCGAATGAACACTTTGCTTTAATATTGATGCACTGCTCAGTTAAAGAATGGTTGAACAGCAACTTAAGATCTGCACTAGGAGATAGCTTTTATTGAAATGGGAATTTTCCAGGTTAATTCTCAAATTCATAAAATTAGGGATCTTCTTTTAAGGTATTAGCAATATGCTTGGTCTATATTCATTTGGTACAGATGCCTTTTTGTACCAGACTTGTTAATTACAATTGAAAAGTGCCAAATGATGGAAAGTCTATTTCACACAGTTTCTGGGTAAGTGTTCTGACTTGTTCCCACCCTCTTTTTTTTTTTGTTTTGAGGGCTATGTGTTTTTCTTATGACAAGCCTGAGTTCCTAATTCTGATCACTATCCACTGATTTCCCCACCTAGTTACTGATAAAGCCCACTTTGGGAAAAATATGGTTTAGCTGTGATGTCCTTAGAATATTGAAACCTATGGATTGATACATAACAGGAGTTAGTGCCTTCAGAAGAAAAAAATATTTTTCCTTCACTTTGCCAAGATGGAAGATTATTGCTTTTTAATTGTTGAGGTAATAGGGATAGCAATTGGTTGGGTATTTGAAGAATGAGCTTTTATTTTAAAATCATGTGGACTGTACATTCAACAACCAAAGATTTTATTTTGTACTGCGAAAGCAAAAGAAACTGCTGTGAACCTTTGAACATTTTATACCTGGTTCTCCTGCTGTGGCTTCAAATGCCTTTTGTCATTAATATTGATTTGTATTGGAGCTTACATAGGCATTTTTCACTGGACTGAAGCTTTCAAATAAAGTTATTGATTATAATGCTCAATCCACTGTACAAATAAACACTTTTTTCAAAAGTAGTGACTGGTGTCGGCTGACATTTTGTTACAGAAGAGTCTAATAATCTTGTCTTTAGATAAGATCAAGTATCTGTAGTTATGCAGAAAATACTTTAAACTTTGAATGTAGGATGTTCAATTCACTGATCGCTTCAGAGTATCCTACACTACAGATAAAGACTGCAGTAGGACTCCCTGACAGGAAGGAACAGTGATGTATTTCCAAGTCAGGTTGGTTGAATGAGGAGAACTTGCAACTGGTGGTTTCTTTTCCTTCACCTGTTGCCCTTCCATGTGGTATAGGTCATTTAATCTGAAAAGCAAATGTAAGGGATCTTGGTGCCTTGCTAGACCACAAGGCAGAAGCTGTTTTTTTTTTGGATCAGGGAGTGGTAGATGATCACAGTTGATCATTCAACTCCTCCCTGTTTCCACTTGCTCCCTATACTGTATAACCTAGACTTCTCCTTGGAGAAGTCAGAGTTAATGCTTTGGGTTCCGTGACCCATCTTCATTTCTTTTAATTGCTTTCTATGGCAAGCCAAGACAAAGTTCTGTAAGCTTTCAAGTAGGCTGAGAAGTCATGATGCTGAACCTTGGTCACAAAATTTGATTTGAGGAGACTGGAAAACTTGGCTATGGTTTGAAACAGTTGCTTCCATAGTCAAATTAAATACTATCTCTGGTAACAACCATCCTCTAAAAGCCAGGATCAACAAAATTTTAAACATAGACTGCAGTTTCTGTTTAAATTGCAAACTATGTACATGGCAAGTATAATGAAAGTAGATCATGTGAATTGATTCAGTAGTTCACTCTCCTATAGAGAGATCAGCCTCTGTCAGGACTGTTCTCCTTGCTAAGAAGTTGAGCACCTCCCCTCAGACCTGCTGTCCCCAGCTCACAGCAGAACACAACTGGAGTTCCACATTTCAAAACAGCAATGCATGCAAAATTACCTCCACTCTTCTTTGGTGTGGACTGTAATGTTATCATAAAATGAGATAACATCAGCAACTAATTGCTTACTCCTTGGTATCTGGATCTAGCCTCTATCACCCTAAATCTACATCACCCAACTCAGCAACTTTTGTATCTTTGTATGTGCTTTCCACTTGTATTCAATCTGATTAGAAGTTATGATTTCAATTGTAAATTGTCTTCATTTCTTCTGAGATCCGTTTCTATTTTCTGTTTCTCTAATCAGTTATGGGAATGTTGAAAAGAAACATTTTGTAGAATAGCTTCAGGCAGGACCAACAGACAATATTCACTTTGGTTTCCATTTATTTTACAATATTTAAAATAAACCAATGTAACTAGATGACAGCCCTTGGATTTAAAATGAATTGATGTATTTGAGCACTCTGATCACCAAAATATCACCATCCATTCTAATGGCAGTGAAGATTGATCAATAGTTGTATGGCAGTTGAGATTGATCAAATGATTTTAAATTAATGGGGGTTTTTGTTTAAGTTAGTTCCAGTATCAATTACTCAGTTTAAAAATAAATAGTGACTAATAATAAACAAGGTTCATTTTTCCATCCCCCTCTGTTCTATTCCAGTGTTAATGATAACAGTATCCACCTTTAGCTAGCTGCAAAGTTAATTATTTGCAACAAAATGAGTTGTCACAGTAGCCTGCATTGAAATACCAATTAAAGAACACATCAGGGACTGACAAATTTTCTGTTACTGTTTCAGAGCCAGTAATTGAGGATTGTGGGTATTGAACTATGCTGAAAAGCTCCTGTGTGGTCCTTTGATTAAGACATAGCACTCAATTAGAAAAAGCTATTTAAAAATGTATGCTGATATTTATTTTTTAAAATAATGAAGTACATTAGGTACTACATCTTTGGGAGGGGATAGAGGTGGATGTATTTTCATGGATTCGGTTCACTTTTGTGATTGCTAGAAGGCATGTTTGTATTGGACAGGAGATGAAAGGTTAATTCAGTTTGGTTGTTGGCTCGTATGAAAAATATGCAAGGTTCGAGAGTACTGAACCAGTCCCGCTGCCACAGTCAAAATGCAACAGAAGTTCCAACAGGGCTTTTTGCATCATTTGAAATAGTGCAGCTAATTTCAATTTGCAAATGAGAGAAAACTGACTGTTAGCAGACCCAACAGCATTACGAAAACTCCTCTGTCTCCAACTGAAAGTACAAGTGTAGAAGAAAGAATGGACTAGCCTTGACTGTAACGTGTCCGACCACCTTAATGAGTTGCCCAGAATTGCATGAGGACAAAACACTGGAGATTACACTCAACATTGGTCAACACCTTAGAAGCAGGAGAGAAAATTTGCAAGGGTGGGGCACGTCAGGGAATGGAGCATTAACTTCAGACCTGCAGATTTTCAAAGAGTTTTCTTGGTGATTTGCCCTGTTCCCTACAAGCAAGTTGCTTTGAAGCAATGAACTGGCGTGCATCCTCTTGCCTGCTGTTCTCCTTGTCACTGTTGACACATGACTGATTGTCATTTGCAAAATAGCAGCGCCGACAGGTTGCTCGGTACATGTCTGTTCCACCAATCACTTCAACCTGTCAAGACAAAAGAAGGTATTACATTAAATCATAAAGGGGAGAAAAAGGAGTCCAAAAGAACTGCATTCAGGTAACATCTTGCAGCAGAAATAATTTTTTTTAAAATGTCACACCCATTCTGTTAGGATATGGAGTTGACTGTTCAACTCCTCCCTGTGCCATAATTCCAATGGACCATTTGCTGATTTCTATCACTCAATCCATTTGAGCTCCTACAGAATAAAATCCATCCTTCAATCAACTCAGTATCTAATAACCTTTGCCTGAAAGTCTGAAGAGATTCTTTTATTTAGCTTTGGCTCAGTTCATGGTACTTTTGCCTCTGTGTTGCACTGGGATTTGAAACCCACATTTCAAAGAGCAAGCGGCTGTCCTGTGGGGACATCAAACAGAGTCCCCTTGCCTGCTTTCTCCGGTGGATGCAAAAGATCCCATGAAGCTATCTGGAAGGGTAGCAGGGCTTCTAGCTCCCTGGCCAATATGTATACCTCAACTTTACCATGAAAAATAGATTATCTAGCTAGAGTTTGCAGTGCTCAAAATGTCTGTCCCCTCCATCAGAACAATCAGCACATTTCAGAAGTACCTTCATTGACTGTAAAATGCTTGGAATCACCTTAGTCATGAAAAGGTGCTACACAAATGTAAGTCTTTTCCCAATTTCGTCCTCCTTCATGCTGCAAGTTTTGACCTTGACACATTAACAGCAAGCATTCCCTTTCTTTGTTATCCATTGGCTGACCGATTCAGGTGAGAGTTCATCAAGCTCTCCTGAACCAGGAGCTGCAATCACTGCTTCAAACTCAGCCAGCAGGAAGCCAATGGGAGTCGACGATTTCTCCAGACCTGCTCGCCAACAGGAAAGTCACATTCGTTGACGACTTTTCTCCCATCTCAAACATGTTAACCCTCCAATCAAACTCTTGAATGTCTCTGGCACACACCTGTTCTATTCCAACTCTGATTGCTTGTTCACCCCTCGTTAAATTCTTGCTTTGGTACTAAAACCAGTTTTATTTTTCCTCCCATTACGCCATTCAAAATATCTTGACACAGTTTCCCTGTACTAAAGATGCTATTCCAACAACTTATACAATATTTTAGAGGAGCTAACAGTTCACCCAAAGAAAAAGTTAAACTGAAATATTCTATCTAAACAGGTTTCATTTATGTAGTTAAAGCTTCTACTCATAGATCACCTCCATATCAGAGTGTTTATGGCTGCACTAGTTTCCTTTCTCTCTCTGTTACAAGTAATTGGCTAGTCAACTGACACTTGACTGAATTGCCAAATGGCTGAATAAATTGTCACTAAATCTCTTAAAGCCCCTACAATGGCTCAGTGAGTCTGAACAATCTGAAATCAAACCTTAGAGACCAAAGAGTGCAATATCTGTACCAAAACAACAGATCTCAGCTGAAGAGTTAAGGGAATCCGGGACTAGAATTGCACTGCTGGGATACAGGAGACAATACTCACTCACCTGGATTGTGAACAATGCTGTGATCATACTTGGAACCCCCTATTACTATAAATAACAAGTGGCCAATTGGCAAGATGATAGATGACACCTGGCCGTTCCCTCTATAGTGGGATAGTTCTCTCAGGAAGGGAAGAGAACAAAGTACAGATTAAGAAAGTGGTAGATAGACAAACACAAACCTCTTTTTCACTCCCCAGCCTCTTGGTATAAGCAGCTTCCCTGTAGCACTCCATGCACACAGCGCTCAGTTTCACTACACTCTCCGCCAGGGGAACAAGATTCAGAATGTTGCCAAAAGCCTGGAGAAACAAATAGAATTGCTCAGACTCTAAAAGGGGAAATAATTAATAGGATTTTGCTCTTTCACATACTGTTGCTGTGCCACATCAAACTGACCTTGTGCCATTTGAAGTGACAAATTAGTTATTTCTCGCTGCCACACAGCAATAATGCTGCTTCCTTACTCTCACTGCAATCAGGAAAGACAACTCCCAGTTAATTCCAGAAGTTGAGAATTGCAGGGCAAGGAGACAGGCATACATGTGGTAGAGAAGATTTACCAGGATTGTACTGAGAGGATTCAACTATAAAGGAACCTCAATTATTTGAATATTAATTATCCGAAGGAGATCTCAAGATCCCAATAGAAACATTAAATTAAAGGGGGTGTTCAGTGTTGGGGGGAGGTCAGGAGTGGGGGCGGACGGATGTGGGGTTTGGGGGTGGGTTGCGGCTCGTGCGTGATGTGCTGTTGTCCAGTCTCCTGAATGGGGAGCAGACTTAACAGAAAACTCAGACCTAGAGGAAAGGTATTGAATCAGTTAACCGAATAATCAATTATCTGAACAGAATAGTGCCCGCCCATCTCGTTCCAATAATAGAGGTTCCTCTGTACATGGGAAGACTTTGTCAAGTTGGAACTATACTCTCCTGCGTTAACAGTTTTCAAGGGATCCTTAAGCAATGATGTATTCAGATAGAATAGATGGGAGTGTCAGAAAGGTCAACCACTGGAGGTCACAGTTTTGAGGGTGTTCCAGAAAATCTGATGGAAAGAAAAGGAAACGACTTTGATGGTGCAAGTTTTTGATGACCTGGAATACACTGCTGGAAAGGTGGGGAAGCAACATCGAGTGAATTGGCTAAATTGTTACGGCCCAGACTCTTACCCAGTCCTCCACCGGTCACAATAAAGTTTGAGCATATGTTATATCAGACTGCATAAAACTCAGGATGGGAAACAAGTCAGATTGCCCTAAGTAACAAGTGATGAACTAATCTAATAAAAATCAGAATAATAAAGATTAACTAAACATTTAAATTCCAAACATATACAACAACCCTTCTTGAAAAATAACACACCTAAACCATGTCAATGTGGGGGGAGAATTAAAATAACACACTGCAGTGTTATTTTAAAATACTTTGACTACGTTAGAATTAATTTCAGAGATGAATCATTCAAATTGTTCCAAATGCTGATCTGTAGCCAAAGTCACTTTCCACACAAGCTACTGACATTTGAAACTCTTCCTGGATCAGTTCTGGTTGGCTGAATTCACTTTATCTGGACAGAGTGAGGGTACATTCTGAAGTCTCCTGAAGGAACTATTCACTTGTGGCAATGAGATCTTTGAAAACTAACTGGAATTTTGAGGAGAGGAGCTTCGAGTAGAGAGATTGAGTGCAAGTCTGTGAGCAAGAGGAGTTGTCATACTTTTGTTCAAATCCAACTTCTTTACTGTAACCATTAGCTGGATCAAGTGACCTTTCAGAAAGCACTGCAGACTGTCACTTCAGCTGAGCAGCTGGTTTCTCTTTCCCATAAAAGCAACATTTTCCCCAGCTAAAGATAATACGTCCAGTCAATGACATTCAGGATGAACATTTTAGAGAACACAGTCCCATAATAATAGACCCAAAGAAAAGTGCAGGGATATTGGGAATAAGTAGAGGAGCGATAGGTCATTTGGAAAGCTGGCAGCTGTGATGGACTGTCAGGGCAGCATGATTCTGTATTTGTCACTTCACCACCACTTGTTCTGATTTGGAGGTACTGGTGTTGGACTGGGGTGGACCAAGTTAAAAATCACACAACATAACTCCAAAAGCTAGTGCTTCCAAATAAACCTGTTGGACTATAACCTGGTGTTGTGTGATTTTTAACTAAACACTTGTTCTGAACATTTTAAATGAGATGCAGGTCACTGCCCCTCCCACCCACTTCAATATTGATGGGGAGGAGCTGGTGTTGCACAAAGCTAAAAATCACAATACCAGGTTATAGTCCAACAGGTTTATGTGGAAACACTAGCTTTTGTAGCGCCCTAAAAGCTAGTGCTTCCAAATAAACCTGTTGGGACTGTAACCTAGTATTGTGTGATTTTTAACTCACTTCAACATTACTATTCCTGCACCAGTGATCAATGATAGTACCTCTAGTGATAAATCTATCCTCTGTGCAAAAGTCCGTGTGGGAGGGGAACTGCTCTTTGCTTAAAAGCGTGGGGAAGGTCAGGAACTCAACAGAAATTCTTAAGTGGTTATGCAATCTATTTCAGATGAAAGCATTGCTTCTTTGTCCAAGGTAAAAAAAAATTAATGGCAGTTTGTTTGTTATAAAAGAAGTGGCTATACAATTGGATACACATCACACAACTCCAACAGGATACACTCATTTGGCTGCACTATGTACAGTTGTTCTTTTTCCTCATGGGCTCCACTCACTTTCCTTTGGAAAGTTCCATCCAATGCTGCCACAATCACAGTTTTTCCCTTGTTAGCCATTTCCTCAGCAAATTCGACACAGTCTGGAAACTAGAGAGAGAGAGGCAGCTTCAGCACCATGTTCTGAAATAGCACCTTTCTTCAGATTCACAAGGTATTGAGCAACATAATCAACACTAACTCGCATTTACAATAATAGGAAAGCATCACTGGAACACATCCTCTGACACTTTACAGAAGGGCAATCAATTCTAATTTGTCAGCCTTTAAATCCATGAATCTCCTAGAGTTATGAAGGGACATTATTAATAACTCAGTAAGCAAATGTACTGCCTAGTGTTGTACTGAACCAGCAAGAGTAGGGAGAGTCCAAGTTTGATTCACGAGAATGGTCCCAGGAATGAAAAGCTTAACATATGAGGAATGCTTGATGACTTTGGGTTTATACTCAATGGAGTTTAGAAGGATGAGGGGGGGATCTACTTGAAACATACAGAATATTGAATGGCCTGCACAAAGTAGATGTTGGGAAGAGGTTTTCATTGGTCAGACAGACGAGGACCCAAGGGCACAGCCTTAGAGTAAAGGGGAGACCTTTTAGAATGGAGATAAGGGGAAACCTCTTCAGGCAGAGAGTGGTGAATCTATGGAGCTGCTTGCTCCAGAAGGCCCTGGAGGCCAGGTCATTGAGTATATTTAAGACTGAGAGAGATCGGTTCTTGAGTATCAAAGGAGATCAAGGCTTATGGGGAGAAAGCGGGAGAATGGGGTCAAGAATCATATCAGCTATGATTGAACAGCAGACTTGATGGGCTGAATGGCCTAATTTCTGCTCCAAGTCTATGGTCTTATGATTCTTGTTCTGTAATGAGTTATTTAATCTAAGCTATGGAAAGTGTGCAATAGCTTCAGCATCCCAACTAGAGAGTTCTGGGAAGGGATGGTGATGGGTCAAAGGTAAAGAAACCATGTCAAGTGCACTGCTGGGAACAGTCTGTTGGTGGATATCAGTTGAGAAAAGCATTGGATTATCTAGTGCTATTTTATAGAGGAGGAGGAGCCCAGTGTTCATTACCATCAGGTTTATACTTGGGAAAGACACCAGGAAGGCTACTGAACCACATTTCTGTACAGGAGAGCACCCTGAAAAGCTTTACAATTCCTTCAAGTTCTTGAAAGCAGCAAATGTTTTACTGTCCAAGATTAGTCAGTCAATTAAAAGAGGGATTTATCCAGGTATTAGCATTCAGTGCAAAGACTCAGACCAGCTTGGATTTCTCAGTACTGTGCACACATTTCAAGTAAATCAACCGCAATGGGCTACACTTACAAACTGTCCTTCATCAATTCCAATAACTGCAGATTTCAATGCTTCTTGAGTAATCTCGCTCAGCTTTGTGGCAGGAACTGCTTGCATTGTAAACCTGGGAGATAAAAGAACAAAACATCAGCAGTTTTTATAAATGAAAGTCTAGGAATAATGGAACATCACATCAATAACTTCATTTCTGGACCCCGCTGAGTACATGCCATTAAAGAGGACGGCAAATTACAAAAGTGTGCAATCAGCTCACAGAAATCCGTTCAAAACTTAGAGCCTTCCTCAGTTTGGCTTACAGCAGGGTAAAACAAAATAGGCAGAGAATGTGCAGCTTGCCATTTTCTGCAATTGTACTGAACTATTAAGTGTGTTTTACACAGAGATAAACAATTGGAAACTGTAACATATGAGGCCTGCACACTATCGATGGTTCCAATACTCTGCACATATACCACCATTTGGAAGCATAAGTGTCACTGACTGCTCACTACTGAACCCAAGAGTTACTTGGCAACCTTTCGAAGGCTGAGGGATTTGAGGTGGTGAGTTGAAAGACAATGCAGACTTTATCTGAGGCTGCTGAATTCAAACATAATGAGGTCAGCCTTAAAAGAGAAAGCTGCTGTCACACAGGGAGGATGTAAACACAAAAAAAAAACTCAAGGCACTGAAGAGAATAGAAAGATTATTTTGTAGTCATGGGAGTTGTGAATGGTGCACTGTCTCATGGTCAGCCTGAATGAGGGAAATCAAAGAACACACGGGCACAAGAACGTCATTCAATATTGCAGCAGGAAATATATGATATCCATTGATTCCTTGAACCACAACTCCTCCTTGAAATCATGCAATGGCCTCAATTGCTTTCTGTAATGGTGAATTCCACAGGCTCACCACCATCTGAGAGAAGAAATTTCTCCTCATCTCAATCTTATGTTGTTTATCCTGTATCCGAGACTGTGATCCCTGGTTCTGGACTCCTGGCCAATAGGAACAACCTTCCTCTATCTACCGTCTAGTCCTGTTGAGAATTTTTAAGTTTCTACAAGATCCCCAATATTATTCGGAGCTCCACTGATTAGATCCTAACCAATTTAACTTCTCATGTGTCAGTCTTGCTATCCCAGAAATCCACTCTGATGAGAAGCATTGTTTGACGATCATGATAAAGAGATAGGGGTACACTTGTAGACTGGAAAGTTCAATGAAATAAGACGCACGATACAAGTCAACCATACAGCAGAGTTGCCAAAAAGGATAACAGGAATGAGAAACCATTGAATGGATGTATGGATGGAATGCCAAATAAATATATTATTGCCCAGGCAAAAAGGGAGTGCACCAAAAGTTAGTTTTCTTGGATAAAGTAAATTAAAGCTGAGATTAAATTTAGAAGGCAGCTGTAGACTAGCATTTAACAGAAAAGCAACAGAATGTAGTACTTGGAAGTAAAATGTTTATAAAGGGTTTTCTCCAAGACAGAGGAGTCCAAAATTAGATGCAACGGTTTTAAGGTGAGAGGGGAAAGATTTAAAAGGGACCGAGGGGGCAACTGTTTCACACAGAGGGCGGTGCATGTATGGAACAAGCTGCCAGAGAAAGTCTTGAATGTGCATACAATTACAATATTTAAACGTCTTCTGCTGCATGGATAGATAAGAAGGGCTTAGAGCAAATACTGGCAAATGAGACTAGATCAATTTAAGATATCTCGTCGGCACAGACAAATTGGACCAAAAGTTCTATTTCTGTGCTGCACAACTCTATCACTCTAAAGCCGAATAACCAATAATTGTAAATTGAAACAAACAAGCAAAAACAGAAATTGCTGGAGAAATGGCAGAGAGGAAACAAAGTTAACAATGAATCATAGAGATACGTAGGACAGAAACAGTGCCTTCGGTTCAACTCATTCATGCAGAACAGATCTCCTAAATCAATTTCATTGCATTTGCCAGCACTTACCCATCCTGTGACCCTTCTTCAGAAGAAAATTAATTTTCAAGACCTTGAAAGAGAAGGAGGTAGAGTAAGGAAGGGAATTGCAGGATCAGGAAACAGAAGGTATGGTCACTTACAATGGAACCAAAGGAGGAACAGACAACTGAGTTCTGCATTGTGCGTGGAGAAGTGGCCAGGATTTGGTAGCAAGTAGAGGGGAGAGATTTTAGAGCTATAGGATACTAACGGTGGAGAGGAGAGGGCATTAAGAGACTTGAATGCATGAAAATACATATCAAGAGTGAACAACAATAGAGAACAAAAAAAAACAAATTAGGTTAGTTCGGACATGGCTGAAGGTTAACTGGGAACAGAGGATGTGATATAACAAATAGATTTTGGACTAGCTGAAGTTTGAAATGTAGATAACCGGAGACCAGCTGAGGTACCAGTAGAAAAGACAATCATGGAGGTGACAAACACACAGACACCACCTCAGCTTGACAAGGGGTCACTGGACCCAAAGCATTGACTCAGCTCTCTACCCCTAGATGCCGCCAGATCTGCTGAGTTTCTCTAGCAGTTTCTGTTTTTGTTTCATCACCTCAGTGGCAGGTCTGCAACATGCAAACCAATCAGAAGCTTGGTTTACGGATGAACAGTGCAGTTAAGTTTCTGAATGACCTGCCTGAAGCAGACAACAGCCCATATTCTAGCAGACTCGCCTCTTGGTCGTTTGTTCTGTGTCAGACTACTCTCCTACGAACCTGACCTTGAGAATTTTTTAAAACAATCACCTCAGTGGCATGTCTGCAACATGCAAACCAATCAGAAGCTTGGTTTACGGATGAACAGTGCAGTAAGTTTCTGAATGACCTGCCTGAAGCAGACAACAGCTGGAAGGAGAGAATTGAACCATTAGCAATGATACAGAGGTTGTGGACAAAAGTGATCACTTTGATCTCAATGTCAAACTGCAAGGGATTGCATAACCCAAATTCCAATCTTGGTTGGAGCAGCCCCAGGTCAGAGGTGACACAATATGGTCGCACATTGCCACATCTCTAATCACTGCACTAACAGAATTAGCTTACTTGATCCAGTGAGCTCTCAAGTTAGCACAATTATAGCTTTGAGAAGGAGGTAACCCAAGGGAACAGGGTTTATTTTGAACAAAGAATTGTACAAACCAACATAGAAGGAGTTCTGTACAATCAGCAGTTGCAGATGTGAGAAAGAGACAGTTTGATAAATGTCTGAGAACAGACAGCCTGAAGTTTTTAGCAAGCATTAAAAGAAAAATAGATCCCATAATAACTGAGACAAATGATTAAGAGTGGGATTATGTTTTTACAAAACATAGATCAGACAAGTTCATTGAGCTGTGAAAGCAATTTAGTTTTAGTCTTATTAAATGAAAAAGATGTTGTTTTATTAGGTAAAAGAATTAGTCAGAGTAGGGGCAGTAAATGTCATTTCAGAAGACAGCATGGGACTAGAATGTGTTATAACACAGTTGCAAGATAGAAGAGCAATGTCTGCCTGACTCTCCAAGGTCAGGTGCTCACAAATAATTTGCTGAAGAGTACTAACAACAGGTGTAAACATAAAACTTTAAATGTAACTTTATCTCATAACTAATATTATGAATCTTTTAGCAATTAGTAAGAACTAACCCCTTTTTGTATCTCCTGTGATTAGGACAGTAGGGAGTATAAGATGAGTAACAGAATTTGATAGGGATAGCAAGAAATAAAATGAATAACAGAATCCAAGCAACCCTTGGGGACAAGCAGGTCTGGGAAATGTCTGAAAGAGAGTATAACCATTAACTTTGGAATGTGAATTAATGGGATACATTGTAAGATTCCAAGGCCTGATGATTACAATAATTGGTAAACATCATGAGGACATGGGAAACCTAGGGCTGTCCATCATTGGTCAGGTATTTCACAGGATTGGATGTATAGATTAAAGGAGAAGGAACAAGGACAATATTGCATGTAATTATTGTAATGAGAAATATATAAAAATGCTGTATCTTACTGGAGAAACGAGAGCCTCATTGACTTCTCTTCTGATCGGAGGAGTAGTTAAAAAGGTGACTGAGTACATGTTGAAGGCCAGATTCAGACTGGTCTCTAACCTTTCCCACACGTTTGGTAAAGACCTCAAATAAAGATCAATTGTACTTCTGAACACAGAATTCGAGACAGGTATTTGGCATCTCTCCCCAACGGATGGTATTGCCAAGGGGCAGAGTGTAGATGAAGAGAAGGTGGCTTCAGAGAGCTGTGTGAGTTGGGAATAGAAACCATTCTGGGGATTCTCTAGCATTTATTAAATGAGAGCAATTATAACAGTCTGAACAACAGATGCCATGCCATGCGAGATAGCCAATTTTTTCATCTTCAGAGAGATTTTCTCAAGGACTACATGTCGGTTTCAAGAGTTGCTTTTTCATTTTCACTAACTCCTCTATTGGGTGATGAGGTTACACGGTGGATTTGCATTGTATTTTTCGCTGCAGACTTTTTTCTTTGGATAGACAAGTTCAAATACGGCTCTTTTTAAAAATTAATTTCAAGTAATTCGTAGTCTGCAGCGTTCTTTGGCCTTGTTCTGCTAATTTCAAGTTTTTTTATCCTCAATACTTCTGTCTAAAATGAATACGTCAGGATACAGACTTCCAAAAGGTCCAACTATACCACAAGGGGAATCCATACAAATTAGTTCTGCAGCACCAAGTAACCATCAGATAACAAATAATGTAATTCACGTTTTCCCGAGCACCTCCTCACCTGATCTGAACTTTAATGAGGTAGAGATTGGACTGACCAAAGAACATTATTCTTTTGCAGGATTAGCTTTTGGAAGCAAGTTAAAATTGACATTTACCAGACAACAACTCTCTCTCTCGGGGACTTGAATCCCCTGCCAATAACCAGCTGCTGCTTCGTGGGCCCAGTCCCCAATTGCATGCACTTTTTTGCAAATGTTCTCCATTTCTCAGCTCGCTTCAAATGGGCATCCTGCAAATGCAGCCTGAAGTTGTCACTGTCACAAGGCAAAAGGTCTGCCAAGTTCTCCAACCCCAGCATGAGGGGGCAGCTGGGTCCATATTCGTATGTGGTTGGGTCTATATTCACATTTCTGGCATGCCCTGATTCCAGCCTGGTTGATAAGTTTGCAGTCACCTTTCCTCCCATTTTTCTCCTCAGTCCCATTGGAAATGGTGCAGCCAAAACTCTCCTGCATTGTGGCACCAAGACAGCCAGAAAAACTGGTCTACTTCCACCAATCATAGATTTTCTCTTTCCTGTGCTTACTGCTCCTCTCTCACACTCACTGTTCCTCCAATCAAACTCTATTATTTTCCCACTCCCAATGAGATGTAGCGCAAATAATACAGGAGGGAAATCTTACTTAGTTTTTTTTAAAAACCACCATATTTGCCTTTTTTTTGCAGACGTGAGGTCTCTAGAGTACATTCGTTCAGTGCCCATGCAGATTTTAAAAACCAAAGAAGGGTGTGGTTGATTGCACTAAAGATCGACTTCTCAACAGAGAAGAGAAACCAAGGAAGGGAGGAAAGGAATAGGCGAGAACTTAATCAAATGGATGGAAGAGTAGAGGATTATATGCAAACAAAAATCAGCCAGCTGAGAAATGTCATGAATAAACAAAAAAAACCCAAACGATTGCGGATGCTGGAAACTCTGAAGAAGGGTCACTAGATCTAAAACATTAGTTCTGCTTTTTCTCTACGAATGCTGACTGACTTGTTGAGTTTTGCCAGCAACTTCAGTTTTTGTTTGATTTCCTGCATCTTCAGTTCTTTGGGGTTTTGTTTAACTTCAGGTTGTGGCTACCTGACTGTAAGAAGATTTCAATGAACTTAAAATTAGTTCAGAGGTGACTAATAAGATCAGGAGTGTGCATGTTTCCCCCATTTAATAAGATTATGGTTGATCTGATTGCAGCCTTAACTCCACTTTCTTGTCTGGCCCCATGACCCTTGACTGTTGTAGATCAGAACCCTCATGTAACCCTCATACTCCATGAACCCAAATCCACTTCTTGCTGGGGAAAGATATGTCCACAAATGTAATAGAGGAACAAGGATCAAAATTCAGACCAGCAATTAACCACAACCACATATCACAAAAACTACAGAGAGTTAATTCAATGGTTGATTCAAAAATCTCACCAAAGTTATCCCTTGGAAGGCAAATGAGGGAATTTACAAGCAATAATCATTTAGTGGGTATTAGCTGGTGAAATGGCAGCTCATTGAGATTGTGTGGATTACCTGGGAATGAGGGACTTTTTAAGAAAGTACCCATGTAGTTCAAAGGAATTGCTGCTCAGAAAAGTCATAGCAGTGTTAGCAAGTGTTTCTTGTCACTTACAAGGGGCATGAAATAAGCTGAAATTTGCAGTAAACTCCTTGCTAACGGTTAAATATAGATTGCAGTACCCACTTAGTGCTGCAACTCTCATTTATCAGACTCACTTGTCATGTGTAGCCAGATCCTCTTTACTATATCGAATATCCTTTGCATACTTTACCACAAGACATTGGTATTGAGCAATCTGAAACCTTCTCACCCGGCGCATTAGTTCCGTGCTGCAGTGGAAAGAGAAAATAAGTTCCATCAGAGCTACACGTTGTGACGTTGACTCCTGAAGAAATCTGTGCTGAAACTGCAGGGAAGTGTTCTCAATCTTCATCAAAGAGAGAATTCCACTCCCCCAACCCCAGAAATTCCAAAAAAGGCAGCTAATCAACTTCCCTCTAAACGAAGCAGGTGAGATTCAGAGCCGACTCAGCATGGGAAAAGAAATAGCAAGGGCAAACTTTAACAGGCAACTCACCACCAAAAATACTCAATTCTCAAAATATCGAGCAGTAGGTCACTCTATTCTGAAGTCAAGCCTCGTTCTAACAGCTTGAACTAATTGTTAATCTCTATATATACACACACAATGATCTTTATATCCTTGGTGCTTATAATCCACTTTCCTGCTTTATAAAAGGAGATGGAATGTAAAGCTATTCAGACAGTTACTATAATATGGGTAATATCAGTGATATCATTCTAGATTTGTAAAACTTTTGAATATGCTGTTTTCGATGCATATGATAACTTAACAGTTGATTTATTTGAAGATTTTAATCATAATCTCATCAACTAAGGAATGGATTGTTTTTGTGTGCTATTTGTAATGAGAGAGAAAACTGGTTTGGAAATGCAGGTTTGGAAACTGATGGTAAATGAAAGTTTAAGGTCACTTGTGGGATTTCCACTTCAGTCAGATGGTGATGCGTTGAACACACATTCCAAATGGACATCCCAGCGAGATACTGAGTAAGTGCTGTACTGTTGGGGGTGCTGTCTTTCCAATGAGGTGTTAAACTAATATGCAAAAATTGCACAGATGTTTTTCCATCTGACCTGAGCCCACTTGGGAAAAATGTTTTCAGATGATCACCACATTTCTTTATTTTTCTACTGATTCTATGAAGGTAATGTTTAACTTTTTTTTAAACTTTAATTCTTATAGTACTTTGTATGCAAACTGTTTGTATCTTTGGCTACCTTTGTACCCAAGATTGTGCCATGAGTGGTAACATTAGACACCTTTCACTGTACTCCTGTACTGGAGTACACATGACAATAAATTCTAAATCTAATGCTCTAAACTAGTTTCCATTTGTAGTTTCTCTCCCATCTCTTAATCAACTCTCCATAGTGACCTTCACTTTGCTCATGAAATGTACCTCCTGCTCTCAGAACCCCTATTCCCACTAAACTGTTGACCATCCAACTTCCCATGCTGCTCCCACATTAGCTAGTGGCTACTGCTAAGGCAGACTGTTGCTGCTAATTAAGCATCCCTCTTTGCAAAAAACTGACCATTTACACATACCCCACCAGTGTCTTTAAAAACCTGTATTCCATATCTCTCCAAAGTTCTTGAAGATGCCAAATTCTGACCCACTTTCCCAGGAATTCCATGCTTTTGGAATCCCACCAAATCAGGTTTCAGCCCCTGACATTGCATCGAGACAGCTTTTATCAAAGTCTCAAAATTACATCTTATGTGGCTTTGACAAAAGGTGAATTATTCCTCCCCATTTTTCTCAACAGGCCTGTGACACTGGTCTCCTACAAAGCTTTCCCCTCACTGCTATCCAGCTGGGTACACTTTGCCTGGTCCCATTCCTATGTGGTGCAAGTCTGTGAAGCACAATTGGCTTCTCTTTCTGCTCCTGCACCACTACATTTTGTTTCCCATATCAGATTGGTCTCTGTTCCTTTCCAATATCTCTGCTACATACTGTTAAGACACCATAACCCCAAATAATCTCACTTCCACACCTACACTGAATACATCCAGCTCTACCTCGTCATCAGCTCTCTCCCAGTCTCAGGGCTTTCCAAAATGGGGGGTTGAGAACCCATGCAGGGATCACAATTTGATGTTTTAGAGTCCTGACCTAAAGGTAGTGCCAGTGACCATGGAACTTCCAAGTTTTCTGAACTGCCACAATAACTTCCAAGCCATAATTTTAGGCCAGAGTGCGAAAAGTTTTGGGGGCCACTAAATTACCTGACAGCCAGTACTGAATGAGTTGAAATTTCCTCCAATGATGTTTTTTAGTAAAGCCGAAACCTTCACTCCCAACTACTACAAACCCCAGGGCCTTGCCACCCACTCCCTGGTAACTGTGAACAGCTGAGGCAAACAGTTTCGCATTCCTGATGTCACAACTGACTCCAAGTGCAGGCCTGCCCTAAGAACTGAACTTCCCTTCCCAAACCTCTCAAAGTCTTTTTTCTCCTTGAAGACTTCTTCAAAAACATATCGGACAAAAAAAAAGCACTTGGTCACCTCTCCTTACATCCTCCTGGGGTGCTAGATTTTGTTTCAAAATGATCAGCAAAAGCGCCTTGGGACGTTTAAGTTAAGGCTCTATACAAATGCAAGTTAATTCCTCTCAGTCAATAACTTAGACAGAATGCACAAAAAAAAAGTGATCAAGACCTCCCAAAATGTAGGCAACATGTCAGGGCAGATGGAACATGGAGAGAGATTGGCGGATTGGAAACATTCAATTGTTTCCGAGCAGAGATAACAAAAGGATACTCTGCTCAAAGGGAGGGTAATCGCGGGGATATCCCAGTGCTGGATGTACAGCAGACAGAAATAAAGTGTGGATTTAAATACAGTTTACTCTGATGTCTTGGTCCCGGGTAGAAGCGGGTCTGAAACTGCGGAACACAGTTAAGCGGAAACAAAGAGTTGGCGCCAAGCAACAAGGACTTCACCAACAAATTTACAGCAGAACATGTCGATCTAAAGCTCCTATTTTACAAAAACGTGCAAAGTTAGATCTGTTACCTTTTCCCCGAGAACATCGGTCCGAAGATGATCTGCAAATCGCAAAAAGAAACGAAACATCCTTAGGATCAATTGGCTGATAGTGGCGCCCTTTGGCGAGATGCAGGAAATAGGATCGGAAACATGAAAAATCAAAACGATTGCAGAAACAATGTCTCAAAAATCGTACCCGCATCAAGTTCAATATCGGTCAGTTTCTGCATATTTACTACAGATTCAGAGTGGGAAAAAAAACAACCATTTTCAAACAATCTCTACAAAGCTGCGTATCTCTTCTAGGAGATTCTACTTAAGTTTTTTTTTTAAAAGTGTCCTTGATTATTTTGAAGTATTATCAGCGTGTACTTTTCCCTCTTACCTGAATCTGACCCTTCACTTTACGCGGAGATGTAGGTGTGATTTCTGGGGTGTACAAACAGTTCATTGTATCAGAAAGTAAAATATATACAGTTATAGGAATATTAACTTATATAAATAGAAAGATTGCGGAGGGAAAAACAAAAAAAAAATCCCCAGAAAATGAAATAAAAGAGAAAGATGGAAGAGAGACTATCAGCTGAAAGAGAGACAGACAGCAGGAAAGAAGGAAGCGTTTTCAAATTTAATATCCCCGCCAAAATTGCGTCAGGAAGGGAAAGTGACAATTTGTTGTCACGTGGGCTGAGCAAGCCAATAGACTTCCTTCACTGATATGTAGATGTTCAGTTGAAACAGTAAAAAAAACTAGAGCCAGAGATGAGATTGTAGAAGAAATACAGGTTTAAGAAAACAGCATTTCCCAAAATGAAGTTCTTCATATCACAACAACTGAAACATATCGTCCTCAAATCAAATAATATTACTTACACAAAGAACAATACATCTCAGGAACAGGCCCTTCGGCCCTCCAAACTTGCGCCCACACTTTTTGCCCTCCTATAATAAAACTGTCGTCACTTACAGGATCCTTATCCCTCTATTCTCTTCATATTCAATGTATTGTCCTGGTGCTTCTTGAATGGGTCTGCTTCCACCACCTCCTCTGGCAGTGCATTACAGGCACTCACCACTCTGGTGTGAAAAACATGCCTGGCACATCTCTTTTAAACTGTGCCCCCTAACGCCGCCCCCACCCCCACACCGTGAACCTGGTGGCTCAGTGGTTAGCACTGCTGCCTCACAGCACCAGCCTCAGCGACTGTGTGGAGTTTGCATATTCTCCCTGTGTCTGCGTGGGTTTTCTCCGGGAGCTCCGGTTTCCTCCCACAGTTCAAAGATGTGCAGGTCAGGCAAATTGCCCATAGTGTTAGGTGCATTAGTCAGAGGGAAATGGGACTAGGTGGGTTACTCTTTGGAGGGTCGGTGTGGACCTGTTGGGCCGAAGGGCCTGTTTCCACACTGCAGGAAATCTAACCTAATCTGTCGGACCTGCATACCCAGATCCCTCTGTACATCAGTTCTCTTCTGGAAATATACATTTACTGTATTTTTCCACCTGTACTTGACCTTCCAAAATGCATCATCTCATATTTGTCCAGATTAACCTCAATTTGCCATTTTTTTGCCCATGGCTTCAATTGATCTATATCCTGCCGTATCCTCTAACAATCCTCTTCACTATCCACAAATCCACCAATCTTTGTATCATCTGCAAACCAGTAGTCACCAGCATCCTTCCACTGCTACCATCTGTCTCCTATGACTGATCCAATTCTGTATGCATCTTGCCAGCTCACCCCTGATACCATGTGACTTCACCTTTTGAACCAATCTGCTATGAGGGACCTTGACAAAGACATAGAACATAACAGTGCAATACAGGCGCTTCAGCCCTCAATGTTGCGCCAATCTGTGAAACCAATCTGAAGCCCATCTAACCTACACTATTCCTTTCTTGTCCATGTGCCTATACAATGACCATTAAATGCCCTTAAAGTTGGCAAGTCTACTACTGTTACAGGCAGTGTGTTTCACACCTCTACTACTCTTTGAGTAAAGAAACTGCCTCTGACATCTGTCCTATATCTATCACCCCTCAGTTTAATGCTATGTCCCCTCATGCTAGCCATCACCATCTGAGGAAAAAGACTCTCACTGTCCACCCAATCTACCCTCTGATTATCTTATATGTCTCAATTAAGTCATTTCTCAACCTTCTTCTCTCTTGCGAAAACAGCCTCAAGTCCCTCAGCATTTCCTTGTAAGACCTTCCCTCCATACCAGGCAACATCCTAGTAAATCTCCTTTCCAAAGCTTCCACATCCTTCCTTTAATGCGGTGACCAGAACTGTAAGCAATACTCCAAGTGTGGCCGCACCTGAGTTTTGTATGGCTGCATGACCTCGTGGTTCTGAAATTCAATCCCTCCACCAATAAAAGCTATCACACCATACGTTTTTTAACTACCCTATCAACCTGGGTGGAAAATTTCAAGGATCTATGTACCTGGACATCAAGATCTATCTGCTCATCTACACAACCAAGAATCTTACCATTAACCCAGTATTTTTTATTCCTGTTAGTCTTTCCAAAGTGAATCACCTCCCACTTTTCTGCATTAAATTCCACTTGCCACCTCTCAGCCCATTTCTGCGTCTTATCTATGTCACTATCCACAACTCTACCGACTTTCGTGTCATTCGTAAATTTACTAACCCATCCTTCTCTGCCCTCATCCAGGTCATTTGTAAAAATGATGAACAGCCATGGACTCAAAACAGATCCTTGTGGTACATCACTCATAACTGAATTCCAGGATGAACATTTCCCAACAACCACCAACCTCTGTCTTCTTTCAGCTAGCCAAATTCTGATCCAAACCGTTAAATCATCCTCAATCCCAAGCCTCCATATTTTGTGCAATAGCCTGCCATGGAGAACCTAATCAAATACCTTACTGAAATTCATATACACCGTTTACCGTTATCCACCTGCTTGGTCACCTTCTCAAAGAACTTAATAAGGTTTGTGAGGCATGACCTACTCTTCACAAAATTATGCTGGCTATCCTAACCAACTTGTTCCTTTCTAGCAATTATAAATTCTATCTCTTATAACCCTTTCCAACACTTTACCCACAACCAAAGTAAGGCTAACTGGTCAATAATTACCAGGATTGTCTCTACTCCCCTTTTTGAACAAGGCGACAACATTTGCTATCTTCCAGTCTTTTGACACTATTCCTGTAGACAATGATGACATAAAGATCAAAGCCAAAGACTTCGCTGAAGTCCATGTAGGCAACATCAACTACTTTTCTCTCATCAATCATCTTCATCACCTCCTCAAAAAATCCAATCAAGTTAGTGAGGCACGACCTCCCCTGCACAAAACCAGGTTGTCTGTCAGTTATAAGTCAATTTGCTTGTAAATGCACACAGATCTTGTCCCTGACAATCTTTTCCAATAATTTCCCTACAACTGACATGAGGCTCACAGGTGTATAATTTCCTGGATTATCCCTTCTATTCATCTTAAATAATGGGACAACATTAGCTACACCACTCATGATATTCAGCAGTCCCTGCAGTGTTCACCACTGGCAGCAAGTCCTAGCACACTCCGTCGGGTGATAGGGCTTGATTTCCAGGGGAATACCGCAGTGAGTCAGGACGAAGATTGAATATGGAGTTAGTGTAAGGGAAAAAGGATATACTCCAGGTTTTGCACTAAAAAAAGTAAAATGGCGGTAGAATCTGCAAAGCTTTTCCAGCAGGTAGAAAAGCTATCTCAGATGAACTTCAAGAGAGACCTCAAAAGTCAAATTAATCAAACTGGCAAGTATGTTAGATGTGCAGTTGCCTGCCAGGGCTAAGAAAGCAGTGATAGGTTTGAGCACCGCAATTCAGTTTTGTACAAATACAACAGAGACACTCCAAGTAGTGAGACATTGGTGTCAGTTAACACTGAGTTACTGTTAAGGCAGTTTGATCTTGAAGAAAACGAATGAAACAGTTTGAGTCAGACAATGAAAAAGTATTGGAATTGGAAATGGGAACACTGGAATAGAAAGCGAAAAGGTAAAGAGAAAAGAGATGAGAGAGAACAAAAGTATAAACTTAAAGTGATGTGGTTTAAAAAAAGAGACATCAGAAGCTGATGCAGACTCTGATGTGGAAAACCCTAGTCATAATCCAAATTGTGGGAATTGCTTAAGTTTATACTGTGGAACAGGAGAATCGACATTTCGGGCATAAGCCCTTCTTCAGGAATTCAGGAATTCTTCTTCATTCCTGAAGAAGGGCTTATGCCCGAAACGTCGATTCTCCTGTTTCTTTGATGCTGCTTGACCTGTTGTGCTTTTCCAGCAACACATTTTTAAGCTCTGATCTCCAGCATCTGCAGTCCTCACTTTCTCCTAAGTTTACACTGTCCCTACCAAAACTTGAGGAAATGAATGCGGAGGCATTCTTCATATTATTTGATAAAATATTGAACCAAGTGAGAATTTGAGGCCACAAAGATCTGACTGCTGCCCATGCAGAGAAAGTTGACAGGTAGAGGACAGGAAACAAAAACAGAAATTCTGGTGAAACCTGGCAGGTCTGGCAGCATCTGTGGAGAGAAAGCAGATTCTGGATTAGTGGTGCTGGAAGAGCACAGCAGTTCAGGCAGCATCCAAGGAGCAGCGAAATCGACGTTTTGGGCAAAAGCCAGTCAACCTTTCTGGTCCAGTTCATAATATAGGACAGGAAATGTATATTTCACCAGCAGAGGAGGTTTCTATGCATTGCAGTGATATAAAAACAGGTTATTCTGGGTACATTTAAGTTGGTTCCTATATCATACAGGAAAGGTTCTGAAATTTAAGGAACAATCTGAGTTGAAATCGTGAAGCAAAGTAATTTCAACAAACAGCATTAAGCATTAGAAGTTGAAATCACATAAAAAGCAAAATCATTTCCTTGAAAGAATTTCAAATCTTCCTCCCTTTTGGCTGGAATAAAGTTTATAGTTTCACTCATCATCATGGAATTCCGAATATGGTTGAGAAGACAGAATACAGTAGTTACAGGAACACATTCCAAGTACTTCTCCATCATGTGTGGTGACCAGAGCAATGGCCCAACAGAGTCCATCACCAGATGCTAAAGTAATACCAAAAGCAGATGTTAGGATTGCCAAAACATTCTTTAAGGAAGGGGATAATTCAAAAGAAGTGTTTGGCGTGTCTTCTTTAATTGAGACTCAGTAAGGATATCCGGAGTTAAATGATTTGATACACTTAAACTGAAGCTGAAGCTGAAGGAGATCCAGAGTGCTATTACATTAAAAGCAGAGTTCTGAAAAGAAATGGAGACACTCTCACAGATCTGTGGATGAGGCATGGATGGTTGTTAACTGGATCGTGGTATTGCCCAAATATCATAAGGAAACAGTGCAAGTAGCATGTGACATTCCTATGGCAGGTAATAGAGTAATAAGGAAAACTGAAGTATTGGCAAATAGATATTTTACATGGCTGAGACTTCATAGCAATGTCGTGCAGTTTAGTGGAACAAGTCATGCATGTCAAGTAGTAGGGAAATCTTATTATCTACACAAACCAACACCTTTAATATCCATACCAGTATATGAAGAACCATTCAGTAAAGTGCTAATAGATTGTGCAGGACCATTATCGAAAATAAAAGTGAGACATCAGTACACCCTTACAGTAATGGATATAGCAATGCATTTTCCAGAAAGAAAATTTGAGGAAAATTATAACATTTCAAACAAGAATTGTGATTCTCAGTATGTAGTAATTTTGTCCAATGTGCAGGAGAACACGAAAATGCAGGTAGGTTTTGGAAAGAAACATAATAGGACAGGTTTTCTGCTGGCCAGACAGTCATTATGCAGGTGTAGGTTGCAGTTGTGCATGGGAACCCTCAGAACTCTGCAAAGAATTATTGGTGAGAAGGGTAAGAATTAAACTAAAATGAATTTTGGATTTGGATGTTTGGAGACAAAGGAGGGGAAATACTTAAGAAGGGAAGGCAATGGCCTAGTGGTATTATTGCGAGATTCTTAATCCAGAAACTCAGCTCGTGTTCTGGGAATCAGAATTTGAATCTCACCATGGCAGATGTAGAATTTGAATTCAATAAAAAATAAATATGGAATTAAGAATTTACTGATGACCACGAAACCATTGTCGATTGTCAGAAAAACCCATCTGGTTCACTAATGTCCTCAGGAAAGGAAATTTGCCATCTTCACCTGGTCTGGCCTACATGTGACTCCAGACCCACAGTATTGTGATTGACTCTCAACTGCCTTCTGAAATGGCTTAGCAAGCCAATCAGTTGTACCAATCGCTACAAAATCCCAAAGAATTGAAACCAGACAGATCATCTAGAATTGACCTACGCATCGGAAAAGACAACAGCAGAAATAGCCCTGTCGAACTGCAAAGTCCTGGGGGTTGGTGCCACATTTGGGAGAGCTGTCTCACACATTAGTCAAGCAACAGCCTGACATAATCATACTCACAGAATCATACCTTCGAGATAACGTCCCAGAGACCACCATCACCATGCCCTGCCCCAGCAGCAGATAGATCTAGCAAAGATGGTGGCACAGTGGTATACATTCAGCAGGGAGTTGCCCTGGGAGTCGTCAACATTGACCCTGGACCCCCATGCAGTCTCATGGCTTCAAGTTAAACATGGGCAAGGAAGCCACCTACTGATTACCATGTACTGTCCTCTCTCAGCTGATGAACCAACACTTTTCCATGCTGAGCAACACTTGGAGGAAGCATTGAGCACGGCAAGGGCACAAAATGTACTCTGGGTGGGGGATTTCAATGTCCACCATCAAAAGTGGCTTGGTAGCAGTACAACTGATCGAGCTGGTCAGATCCTAAAGGACATAGCTGCTTAACTGGGTCTGTGGTAGGTGATGAGGGAACCAACAACAGGGAAAACATACTTAACCTCATCCTCACCAATCTCCCAGATGTAGGTGCATCTGACCATGACAGTATTGGTAAGAACAACCACTGCACCGTCCTGTGGAGACGAAGTCCCACCTTCACATTGAGAATAACCTCCATCATGTTGTGTGGCACTATCACCGTGTTAAATAGGACAGACTTCAAACAGATCTACCAACTCAAGACTAGACATCAATGAGGCGCTGTGGGCCATCAACAGCAGCAGAATTGTACTCCAGCACAATCATGGCCCAGCATACCCCCATTTAACCATTACCATCAAACCTGGGAAGCAACCTTCGTTCAATGGAGAGTGCAGGAGGATATGCCAGTAGCAGCACCAGGCATACCAGAAAATGAGGTTTCAACCTGGTGAAACTACCAATCAGAACTTCTTGCATGCCAAACTGCATAAGCAACAAGTGACAGAGCAAAACAATGCCACAATTAACAGATCAGATCTAAGCTCTGCAGTCCTGCCACATCCAGTCGTGAAAGGTGGTGGACAATTAAACAACTCACTGGAAGAAGAGGCTCCACAAATATCTCCATTCTCAATGATGGAAGAGCCCAGCATATCAATGCAAAAAATTAAGGCTGAAGCACTCACAGCAATCTTCAGTCATAAGTGCTAAGTGGATGATTCATCTCAGCATCCTCCATTAGTCCCTAGAATTACAAATACCAGTCTTCAGAAAATTCGATTCACTCCACCTGATATTAAGAAATGCTTGGAGACACTGGATACTGCAAAGGCTATGGGCCCTGACAATGTTCTGAAATAGTACTGAAGACTTGTGCTCCAGAATTTGCCACTCCTCTAGCCAATCTGTTCCAGTACAGTTATAACACTGGTATCTACCCAACAATGTGGAAAATTGCTCAGATATATCCTGTACATAAAAACAAGACAAATCTAACCTGGCCAATTTCCATCCCATCAGTCTACTCTTGATTATTAAAGTGATGGAAGGTGTCATCAACTGTGCTATCAAGCAGCACCTGCTCAGCAGTAACTTGCTCCATGATGCCTAGTTTGGGATCCGCCAGGGCCACTCAGCTCCTGACCTCATTACAGCTTTGGTTCAAACATGGACAAAAGAGCTGAATTCAGATGTAAGGTGAGAATCACAGCCCTTGACATCAGGGTTGCATTCGACCAAGTGTGGCATCAAGGAGCCCTAGCAAAACTGGAATCAATGGGTATCAGGGGCAAACTCTCCAGTGATTGGAGTCATACCTGACACATAGGAAGACAGTTATGGTTGTTGGGGGTCAGTCATCTCAGCTCCAGGGGTCCCTCAGGATAGTGTGCTAGGCCCAACCATCTTCAGTTGCTTCATCGATGACCTTCCCGTCATCATAAGGTCAAAAGTGAGGATGTTTGCCGATGATTGCACAATGTTCAGCACTGTTCATGATTCCTCAAATACTGAAACAGTCCGTGTCCAAATACAAGCAGCTCTGGACAATATTCAGGGTGGGGCTGATAAGTGGCAAGTAACATTCATGTCACTAAAAAGCCAGGCTAAGACTATCACCAATAAGAAATAATCTAACCACTGCCCTATGACATTAATTAGTGTTACCATCACTGAATATCCCACTATCAACATCCTGGGAGTTATCATTGATCAGAAACTTAACTGGACTGACCACATAAACTCAGTGGCTACAAGAGCAGGTCAGAGGCTAGGAATACTGCAGCGATTCATGCATCTCCTGACTCCCCAAAGGCTGTCCATAATCTATAAGGCACAAGTCAGGAGTGTGATGGAATACTCCCCGCTTGCCTGGATGGGTGCAGCCCCAACAACACTGAAGAAGCTGACACCATCCAGGACAAGGCGAAAGTGAGGAGTGCAGATGTTGGAGATTAGAGTCAAGAGTGTGGGGCTGGAAAAACATTTTCGTCGATTTTCCTGCTCCTTGGATTCTGCCTAACCTGCTGTGCTTTTCCAGCCCCACACTCTCGACCATTCAGGACAAAGCACCCTGCTTGATAGGCACTACTTCCATAAGCATCCATTCACTCCACCACCGACACTCAGTAGTAGCAGTGTGTACTGTCTACAAAATGCCCTGTAGAAATTCATCAAAGATCCTCAGATCATCCAAACCCAGGACCACTCCCATCTGGAAGGATAAGGGCAGCAAATGTATGGGAACGCCACCGCCTTCAGGTTCCCCGCCAAGCCATTCGCCATCTTGACTTGGAAAAATGTTACCATTACTTAATCAAAATCCTGGAATTCTCTCCCTAACAGTATTATGGGTCAACCCACAGCACATGGACTGCAGTAGTTCAAGAAGGCAGCTCACCACCACCTTCTCAAGGGCAACTAGGAATGGGCAATAAATACTGGCCCAGCCAGTGACACCCACAAATAAATAAATAAATTGTATTTAACATCCACAAGATGAAAGGAGATGAAAGCAGGGGTATGGGTGGGTTTCACTTCGGCGGGTCGGTGTGGACTTGTTGGGCCGAAGGGCCTGTTTCCACACTGTAATCTAATCTAAATCTAAATATTGAGGGACTATACAGTGATGCAGCACATATTCAATGGAAGGCATTCCAACCAGAAATTGTATTGGACACTCAGAAAATGGCTGAAACACATGCCAGTTTTGACCATAGTGTGTCCAAATCAATGTTACTGTATGAGGCCCTGAATTTCAGATCCAGCTCATCATTTCAAATGAGTTAAAGAGTGCTTATCAGCAGGTTATCAAAACACGCCATCATCTTATTCTCATGCATGTGTTTTCCAATACTGACCAGGAGTGGGAAGCTTTGCCACTTCCTTCCTCCCTTTGCCCAAGATGATCTATTTCGTCATATAGTTAAGAAAGAAAATCACACAACACCAGGTTATAGTCTAACAGGTTTATTTGGAAGTACAAGCTTTCGGAGTGCTGCTCCTTTATCAGGTAGCTAGTGTACAGGATCATAGGACACAGAATTTATAGTATAAGATCAAAGTGCCATACAATGATGCAATGCATTGAACAATCCTCGATTGCTGTTATGTCTTTAATCACATAGAATAGGGTTGCAGGTTTTGATTCATTAATATGTAAATCCCAGAACTTCATCACCCAGACAGACACACAGAACAGCCATGGGGACCAAATTTGAATCCCAATATGCCAACATTTTCATGCACAAGTTCAAACAAGACTTCTGTGCTGCACATGACCTCCAACCAATACTATATACCAGATATATTGATGACATTTTCCTCCTCTGCACCCATGATGAGGAGCCACAATTACACAGTGATATCAACAAGTTTAATCAGACTTACCATGGACTAATCTTTAGTATCAGTCTCATTCTTGGACACATGGATCTCCATCAAGGAGGGGCACCTCAGAACCTCACTCTACCGCAAACCCACAGATAACGTCACACAATGCTGCACTTCTCTAGCTTCCACCCGAAACATATTAAAACAGCCATCCCCCATAGACAAGCCTTACACATGTACAGGATCTGCTCAGAAGAGGCGAAACGCCACGGACACCTGAAGATGCTAAAGGTCATCCTCATAAGAACAGGATAACAAGCCCAACTCATCGATTGCCAGTTCCGACATGCCACAGCGAGAAACCATAATGAACTCCTCAGGAGGCAGACAAGGATACGACCAATAGGATACCCTTCATTGTCCAGCACTTGCCTGGATTGCAGGAACTACATCATGTTCTTTGCAGCCTGCAATACTCTATCAATGACAAAGAGCACCTTGCCAAGATCTTCCCTACACCTTCACTTCTCGCCTTTAAACAACTGCCAGACTTAGAGAGACTATTGTTTGCAGCAAACTGCCCAGCCTTCAGCATAACATCAACTACAATACCATACAATTCTGTCATAGCAGCCACTGCAAGACATATCAGGGTGTCAACATGGATACTACCATTACATGTGAGGACACCTCTCACCAAGTGTGCAGTATGAACTCATGTGAGCCGGTCAACCTTGTCTATTTCATATGTAGCGGACAAAGATGCCCCAAGGCATGGTACATTGGCGAGACAAAGCAAGTGCCAAGACAACGGATGAATGGGCACCGCACAACAATTGCCAGACAGGGATGTTCCCTCCCAGTCAGGGAACACTTCAGCAGTCAGGGACATTCTGCCTCGGATCTTCGGGTAAACACAAGCACATATTCACACTCACTCTTACACACGATCAAACCCACACAGACCCTCTCATCTCCACACACTCCCTCTCAGACACATCCATATACACACCCACACTCACATTCAAGTGCACACTGTCTCACAGGCATATACACACACACACATACACACCAGTCTATTTGCATTTGCAGATTTGTATTCGCAGATACATTCTCTTTTGTTAAAAAAGCACACAATCTGTAGGCAGTCAGTCCATGTGACATTTTATAAATTCCTACTTTGGGAATAGAATCAGTCTGACTCAAGTTTGGGATACAGACAGACTCTAACCCCACACCTTTCATGCATTGTTTAAACTGATATGTCACTTTTTTATAAACCTTAAGTTATCACAGGAATGTGACTTGAAAGAAATTCAAAACCTGCAACCCTATTCTATGTGATTGAAGACTTAACAGCGATTTAGGATTATTCAATACATCACATCAGTTTGCTATAAATTTTGTGTTCCATGATCCTGCCCCACTAGCTGCCTGACAAAGGAGCAGCGCTCTGAAAGCTTGTACTTCCAAATAAACCTATTGGACTATAACCTGGTGTTGTGTGAATTTTAAACTTTGTTCACCCCAATCCAACACTGGTACCTCCACATCATATATTGTCACATGACATTTATTTGAGTACAGAAATGCCTATCTGTTGCAGGAAATTTCTCTCAAGCTACAAGGAAAAGAACTGCATCGGGGAACTTTCAAGCCAGTGAGATAGACAATGGTTGACCAGTCTTTGCAAGGTTCTCTATGTTTGCCTTTGTGGATACTAAGTGGATTCAGTGCAACATGATTTGGTGTAAGTGCAGTGCTAGTTTGTCCTCTATAGGTAATCAAGACTGGGCTGTAACAGATGTTGGTTTGGTTTCATCATTCTTCTATCACAGCACATGACTCTGAATAGCTACTCTGGAGTTACACAAGTGTTGACATTTCAAAGTTCAAACTGTCAGTGCAGCAGGTAAGAGCAATCCTATGACTTGCACATATCGTCTCTTCTGCGAGATCTAGGAGTTTTAAATTCATGGTTGTTTAATTTTGGTGAACATCAACAGCTGATGCTGCCTGTTTGATATTCTTTTGTTTTTTGTGTTGCCTTAAGACCGGGACAAGCAATTCATTAGGGGAGTGAAAGCAGAGGGCGGTGACCAGGCTCATAGAAATTGGGTTACATGAATCTTGTGCTCAGTGTGATTTGTACTAATTTTCCTACAATTTCTCACCATCAGTCAGTAAGACTAAGAGATTGGTTGGGAATGCCTCTGCTGGAAAGTTATTATTGCGAGCAGAGAGGGGAGAGGGATGATTGCAGGAGCTGCAGGGTGCAGAGGAAGACTGATTGTGACTCAGGGATAAATCATGAGGGAAACCAGAACATATTGGAGTGCTGGAGAGCTTTGGATAGCAATGCTGGCAGGTCATTTCTCTGCTGTATATGAGCTTTGTCGAGTTTTGATCTTGAAAAGCAAACTACCAAAGTATTTGTTGAGATAAATTATTGCAAAGGAAGGTTTTGTTTCCTTTCATCTAGAATCTACAAATATGTGAAGTCTGTCTTTGGTGTTTCATCTACTTCAATTGAGAAATAGAATTCAGAATAATGTTTGCTTTGATCGTATTTATAAAATCTTATGCTTTAACATCCCACTGGATACTGAGGATTTCGCAAACAGATGCACCTCCTCCAGTTGGAAAAGCACAGCAGGTCAGGCAGCATTCGAGGAACAGGAGACTCGACATTTTGGGCATAAGCCCTTCATCAGGCTTGTGGGCCAGGGGGACTATGAGATAAATGGGAGGGGGGGTGGGGCTGGGGTGAAGATAACTGGGAATGTGATAGGTACATGAAGATGGTGGTGGAAAAAGGTGATAGGTTGGAAAGGAGGGTAGTGCAGATAGGTTGGAAGGAAGATGGACAGGTCAAGAGGGCAGTGCCGAGTTGGTGGCTTGGGACTGGGATAAGGTGGGGGGGAGAGGGGAAATGAGGAAACTAGTGAAAGCCACATTGATTCCCTGTGGGTGCAGGTGGAAGATGAGGCATTCTTCCTACAGGCATTGGGTGGTGGTTAGGCTTTGGCAATGGAGGACAGCCCAGGACCTGCGTATCATTGGTGGAGTTGGAGGGGGAGTTAACGTGTTCAGCCGCAGAGCAGTGAGCTTGCTTGGTGTGGGTGTCCCAGAGATGTTCTCTGAAATGATCCATAAGTTGGTGTCCTGTCTCCCCGATATAGAGGAGACCACATCAGGTGCAAAGGATACAGTAGATGACATGTGTGGAAGTACAGGTAAATTTCTGTTGAATGTGGAAGAACCTATACTTCCACACCTGTACTTTACCTGTAGTTCAGCCATTAGATGGGAAAGTTTGTTCAGATCTGAAGCATGCAGGTCCATTCCTGTATTCAAATTATTGATTCACCTCATGAAGCCAATAAATTGTCTTTCCCCATACAATCTACTTGTTAAAACTAGAAGTGTCTTCTCTGGAGATATGGTTCAGATTATTGATCTGATGTTTACTCAGATTTTACTTTACCAAAATTTATTCAATTTCTTCTTACTGTTTGAAATCTTAGTGGTACCAGTAATTTACTGGTTTTAAATGGCTCTCTCTTAGAGAAATAGCTGCCTAGCACAATATATAGCAACAAAATTAAGATGCTTTATTGAGGTGACAAATGTGAATAATTTCAGCGAATATTTGATTGGATGTCTTAATTTCTCTGAGCAATAACTTAAATACATCTTTAGGCAGATTCTCCCATTTTCTTGCTTGTATAGCCATGTCAGAAATGGGTCTTATGGCACAGATGATAGTGTCCCTACCTCTGTGCCAGAAGATCTGAGTTTGAGTTCCACCTGTGCAGGGGCTGCATGTAACATGTCTGAACAGGTTGGTTGAAATAACTATTCCTAGTCAGGAAACTTGCATGTTTTTTCAACATACTTAAGTACAAGCTGGAACTTGATTGCTACTGCAATGTTATTAACATTTAGTGTGATATTAAAATATGCTGTAAGCAATGTAATACAGAACTACACAAACAATTGAAACAATGCCTTAGACTCTGCATAATGCATATGTAAACAATTATTAAAGTCCATTAAAATGCTGATAATAACTCACCTGTTCATCATTGTTCTTTCAACTGATAGGATACTATAGGATTCCAAGCCAAGGTTCAACTATCTGAGGGGAACTTGAATAATGAACAGAATGAGTCTTTGGAAGGAAATGAATAAAGACGTAAGTGAAATTGTTTAGCTCTTTTTCATCTATCCTCTCCTCTCTAGACCTGATCAACAAACAGTACGTACCTTGTGCTCTAAATGGGCTCTCAGTGTGTTTGGAAACCAGGAGATGAGCACCACAGTGACAGACATGTTGCAAACAAGATCTCAATGTGTTTCTATTAATGGAGCTGTTAAGCTGAATTCAAATTTCTTTTAGCTGTCACTTGATTAAGAACCATATCCTGGGGTCTGCACAATTCAACTTTTTCACATGATATGTTTAATTGAGCCTGAATTCTATAGGATATGAGCACAGATCTAGTCCTGGCAACCATAGCAGTATCTTAGTACTCTTGTATCTTTACTGCAAATAAGAAACTATCGGAGTTAATAAGCAAAAGTTAAATTTAAAACTGGACATCTGAGATCCAGCTGGTCTGTGTTGCGTTGAGAAATATTTATTGGATTAAAATAGCATGGCAAAGCAGCAAACCAAATACACTTGGCATTTTACCAACACTTATATTGTGAAAGTGTTTCAGGGCTGAATGGTCTCATTCTGCACTTTTAGGATTCTATGATTCTAGATGCACAGAATGCCTATTGTATCCCAATTATACAAGTTTGAGCTGCCCAGAAAATTGTGACTTGGTTGCATCCATTTGTGTTTCAGGAGGCATAAATTAACAATAACAATACAGAATAGTCACCAGAATGATTTCTTTATCCCTTCCTTTGAAACATATTGAATCATGATAAGTGTTCATGCATCCAAAGCTCTATGCTGGGAAAACCAAAGTTATGGAATCTGCTTTTATGTTCCATGTTTGTTTTATTTCTTTTTATTTATTTTCTAATAGCTGCTTGGCGTTACAGAATTTGAGTGTTGCTGAAAAAGGATATACTTTGTTGAAACGTTTTGACATCAGGATAATTGGCAAAAATTGTTAGCTGTTTCATGCTGCTGCAATGCAGTAACAACACAAGTCGTGCTTGCAACTAATAGGATGCTGCTGTTAAGCTAAAAAGATGTTCTGTAAATCACACAAATGAATGTTGTGTGATATGAATTTCATTGCCAGGATAATGTAGGTACATCCCAATGACTGGCAGATCATGCTAAATAACGCATCCCTTTGGATGCTCACAAAAGGCAAGGTATTGACAATATTCAACTAGCTTGTGCTTGCAAAACCTGCAGCACAGTGTCCAACATTAGGTGTGAATGCTTAATTGAACAGAATTTGTCAAATAATCCTGAGTGTACAAATAGTCATGCTGACAAACAATTTAGGATTGTTAGATCGGCTCATAGTGTGGCACATTTGAGCTTACATGAAGCTACATGTCTTTATACAAGGGACCACATTCTTGGCAAACAGAAAGAAAACGTACATACAATGTGCTTGTTTCAACACAACAAAATAAAGGACAGCCAATTCTCTGGTTAATTCCTCAGGTAAATATGTTGACCAATCAGAGTCAATATGTCTACTTTAAACTTTAAACAAAGCTTGGCAATTGTCTATCATTGAGGAGAAAGTGAGGTCTGCAGATGCTGGAGATCAGAGCTGGAAATGTGTTGCTGGAAAAGCGCAGCAGGTCAGGCAGCATCCAGGGAACAGGAGAATCGACGTTTCGGGCATTCCTGAAGAAGGGCTTATGCCCGAAACGTCGATTCTCCTGTTCCCTGGATGCTGCCTGACCTGCTGCGCTTTTCCAGCAACACATTTCCAGCAATTGTCTATCATTCATCATCTTATTAGTGTTTTATCCATGGCATCCCCTCTACCAACCAGGGTCCATTTGCCAACCAATCAGCATTCTCCTCACATTCAATATAAGTCTTGTTATTTTTTTTACTTACTTACAGTGTGGAAACAGGCCCTTTGGCCCAACAAGTCCACACCGACCCGCCACTTACCCAGACCCATTCCCCTACATCTAAAACTACGGGCAATTTAGCTTGGCCAATTCACCTAACCTGCACATTTTTGGACTGTGGGAGGAAACCGGAGTACCCGGAGGAAACCCACGCAGACACGGGGAGAATGTGCAAACTCCACACAGTCAGTCATCTGAGGCAGGAATTGAACCCAGGTCTCTGGCGCTGTGAGGCAGCAGTGCCAACCACTGTGCCACTGTGCCACCCATTTTACATTAGTATTTCTTGAGAACTGTCTTCATGCGTGCAGATGGAATCTTTGGCAAAAGAGCTTAATTGTATATTCAAAATAAAAATTATCTTCTATAACTAAGTTACAATTGAACAGGTGATTCATATTGGTGAAAAGAGCTCTGAATATAAATTGATATTTAGCAGTTTATAAGAAACTAAATGTACTTGATTCTTAGGTCTGAGAATCAAAATCAGATTGCTTTGATTAAATTGGGAGTATTTGATGTGGGACTAACATTTTTATTTACTATAGGAACTTAATAAGCAGTATTCTCCGAGCTGCTGGTCACACCGAATGGACAAGGATACTGTAATAGCAGCTCATATCAAAGAAATTACTAAAGGTTAGTACTCCCAAGAATGCCGGATATATATTGCAGTTTGCAAACAGTTGCTCATCTGGTGGTTGTTACCTGCTATTTCCACAAATTGGGTTTTAAGAATGTTGTTAAATTGTTCTCAGGATATGAGGATATTATTAAAAAAGCTGCATTTATTGTCCAATCCTGCACCATTTTTTCGATGAAAGAGAACCCAGTCATAAGTAATTTCAATGATATGTATTGGGCGGCTTGCCTAAATGAGTAGTAATGAGTGATGCATTTATAATTCTGGTCTCCCTGCTATAGAAAGGATGTTGTGAAACTTGAAAGGGTTCAGAAAAGATTTACAAGAATGTTGCCAGAGTTGGAGGGTTTGTGATATAGGGAGAGGCTGAATAGGCTGGTGCTATATGAATAGGAAGGATTTAGAGGAATATGGGCCAAATGCTGACAAATGGGACTAGATTAGTTTAGGATATCTGGTCGGCATGGACGAGTTGGACTGAATGGTTTGTTTCCATGCTGTATAGCTCTATGACACAATAAGGAACCACACTAATTTCTTTAAAAAATAATTTTTGAAGCCTGGCTGTAATGTTGATGCATTTGGTGCACTAATGGAGTTTTGTTTATTTTTAATTGCTTATGACACATTATAGTAAATAATGGGCCCTCAAAGGTTTGTTATAGAAGTCTGGAATGCAATTTCTTTAAATTTGGGTCCTTTAGCTGAGACAGAGAGACTTTTGGCTTCAGTTTTTAAACATGGATTTTTTTTTAGTTTTGTTAAGACTTTCAAACAGAATGACTGTATACAATAGTGTTCCTAAGAGAAGCATATAATGAATTCGGGCCTTAGAGGGAGGAGTTAATATTGGTTTCATACCAGATAAAAAACTGGAAATTGGTTACTTAAGCTGAGTGCAGGGAAACTCAAGTATATGATACTTAAAGAAGATACCGGGAAGGAGCTATCATTGTTCAATACAAAAATTGAAACCCAAGTGACTTAAACCTACTGAGGTGTTAGATACGGGAATATTGGTGTGATGATTATATGAGTGGTGGTTTGGATGGTTTTGAATGATTTGAGAACTGGATCAGGGTGTTCAGGATACTTTACAAAGGCTGTTTATTTTCAATCTACAAAGAAAAGCTTTGGGATTAATGGGACAAAATCTGTATTGAGTGTTTAAACTCTTTGAATTAATATTATAAAAACATAGTTTAGATTATTCTACTTTATCTCCATGTCTTTTGTAATAAATTTCCAATCTATAGTTAAAGGAAAATTTACAGCATTGTGCACTAACAGTGTAGCAAGAAAGCATTTTGCTAAAAACGAAGTATAAAAAATTATGATCTATCAAGTCAGGTTCCTGTCTTGGATTTGTCTTGTCTGGCAATACCATCAGCTAGGATAATAACAGAATGAATACTGTACATGTGATATGCAGTAAGAGCTGCTTTGCCATGTTCAATGAGCAAATACACTACTTAAAAACACTACTTGCTTTGCATAGATCTTTCAAGATGCACCCAACACTCTAGAGCTGATATTTTCTTTGATTTTTTTCTTGTGCCTGGAGTGAAGGTTTTAAAGAATCGGCGTAACACCAGTCAGCAGAAAGGCTGTGAGAGACAAAAATATTGTCCATTGTCAGCAGGGCAGATAATTATGCCAATCTACCTTTATTGTAAAATTTCCCTTCGTGTGGATTAATGCACTTGTGTTCTTTATTTATGTAACACCAAACAAGCATAAGTATAACTGATTGTCCCAAGTGTTTTTTTTTATCCCAGCAGTGTTCTAAATATTTTACCTACTGTAGAAGAAAATAATCGGTTTACGAATTAAACTAAATGACAACTCTCAGCATTACATTTGTTCAACTACAAAGAGAGGAAAGGAATCTGCAGATAAATTTAAAAAAAATGATCCAGTCCAGAATACAAAGAAATTTCATTGTTTCTCTCTCAAGTCTGATGTTGATGTTAGTAGTTTCAGAGCAGTGGAACTGGCCATTACTGAATTGTACCCGTGAACTCCTGCTGCTGGGTCAAATTTACGTTGAAGAGAACTTCATGCTGTAAATTGCTAGTTCAGTATCAAAACCATAAGAACTATCTTTGCAACTTCATTATGAGAAAAAAACATTAGAATTAGAATTAGTTTTATTGTCACATGTACGCACATGAGTACATTGAAAAGTTTATAAGTCGCCACATATGGTATGATCTTAGGGACAAAAGTACCTAGGTACAGATTCTTAAGTACAAATTATTTGGAAAAATTTTTTAAAACTAAAGAATTAGAAAGTCCAACATTAAGTACAAAATCATATGAATAAGTTAGAAAAATAAAGTAAAAACAAACATTAATACACTCTGATATGTCTGTCTCTCTATTGTCTGTTAATTGTTTTTATTGTATTTGCATAAAGGAATTTTGTTCCTGATTCTCTGTATATCAGGTGCAATCTTCAGTAGGAGCTCATTAGTCAATTTTAGCACTTGTACAATATTAAAATGAAACAAGTCTGAATTTGAGCAATAAATTTTTAATGCCTCTTTTAGGTTGCTTGCAGGAGATATATTCAGCTTTTTGAAAAAAAAATCTTGATAACACCAGGACAATCCAGGAGGTTTACAGTCATTAATGAGGAATTATCCAGTTTCACTCCCTTGATGAGCAAAATTAATTGATCTCAGCAAGGGAGTAGTTTGGGGTTGATGATAATGTCAGGCTCAGCCATAGTGACAAGCAATATTTCTAAGCAAGTAATGAAAGGAAATATGAAGAAAGTAGTTGTGTTATTGCATAGATTACAGAAAGGCATGTACCTTGAAGTCAGTTAGATGACATGAAGATCAACATCATGACATGTGACATTCTGGTATCCCCAGCCCACCTTCAGTAGCAGTCACAGTAGCAGTATGTAATTACTACAGTCACCCATGTATAGAGTTACAGTTATGCAGTGCACAAATAACATTACTAAGCATAACAACCTGATTATATGTAAGTCTCAGATCTTATAACAGTATAAATAGTGCTGTTAATAAACTTTCAAGCACCTAGTCCATAGTATTTACCACATGAGATAGCATATAGGGAGCACATAGGCTATACCATACTGGTCATGGTGTTAGATCCAAGAAACATCATGGTGGGATTAAATGGACACTGAAAGCTATTGGCAGCAATTTGGTACTAAAGGTTGTAAAGGTGAAAGCAGCAGTGGTGATTATGAAGAGTCCTAACTGTGACTCTTCCAAGCTGAAATTGACAATGGACAGTCAAGACCAAAGTGCTACACCCTGCACTGAAGCACAGTAATCTCAGTACGCTCACCTTTTAAAAAAAAGGGAAGCCTCGGTATGTCTGATTTATAAGAAAAGAAGCTTTGTAAAAAATCCAGGTTAGCTCCCATTAAGCAAAGTGATCCTAGGATAAAGTGTCACCAAAATGCTGGAAAAGGACTGTTCTTGGTATTATTAAGGCCTCACCTATGTTCAGGTATCAGTTGATTCTGCAATTTTGTTTTTCAGAAATAGTGCAAAAGGAGCAGAAAAGGTGCATGTGGTGTTACACCAATATCACTTTTGGGCATGTTTGGCACTGCTCGGTTATTGTTGTGGTTCTGTTCGCCGAGCTGGGAATTTGTGTTGAAGCTTCACAGGAGGCTCCCAAGCACTGAGGATGTCACCTAGACAGGGGACGAAACGTCTGCAACACAAATTCCCAGCTCGGCGAACAGAACCACAACAACGAGCACCCGAGCTACAAATCTTCTCACAAACTTTGAACTGCTCGGTTATTTTTCAAAAGCAGAAACTTTAAAGCAGCAACATTAAGAAAGAGACAAAAAGATAGAAATCGATAATGACAAAAAGTAAGAAAAATATTAAACTGTATTACAGATCCTTTGTTTAAAACCATAATGCTGTACAGTATAGATGAAAGAAAACGTCTGAGCTTGAATTGGCATTCAATTACATCATCATAATTTCAGTTACTTAAAGAAAGAAAATCATTATTTCACTGATAACAAAATACTTTAAGTCAAATTCTTATTGCTTTGGGAAATAGAATCACAAAGTCATAGAGCTGTACAGGATGGAAACAGACCCTTCAGTCCAATCCATCCATGCGGACCAGATATCCCAAATTAATCTAGTTCCATTTGTCAGCGTTTGGCCCATATCCCTCCAAATCCTTCCCATTCATATACCCATCCGAATGCCTTTTAAATGGTGTAATTGTACCAGCCTCATAAAGGAATAAGAAAAATAAAATCTGCTGACCACAAAGACCTTGACAACATTTTTCAATTTTTAGAAGATCCGTTTGAAATTTAACTCAAATTCAGGATTCATAGGCTTGAGTTCTTGTCATACCGACAACATTCTGCTAAAAAATTTGGCCAATTCATTGGCAGGTGTTGTTGCAAAAGTACAGAATGTGATTTCACTGAAGTTAATTTAATTGAAAGGTTTATGGAATTTGTCATTGCCTCTACACGCATTAAATCCTTCAGAAAAGTCCTTCTAGACAAACCCAAAGAAGTATCATTTGAAGCATCATTGTTGGATGGGCACGAGTTTGAAGCAACTGTAGCAGGCCCGCAGCTTTTTGACTTACACCCGTCAATAGGGTCTGCAAAATATTCAAATCATGTGGCTTATCTCAACCATCCAAATATTGTCCAGCATTTTGTGATTTATGCAAACTGTGTTGTGCAAGATTTGGAGATGCCGGTGTTGGACTGGGGTGTACAAAGTTAAAAATCACACAACACCAGGTTATAGTCCAACAGGTTTAATTGGAAGCACACTAGCTTTCGGAGCGACGCTCCTTCATCAGGTGATTGTCACATTGGACTATAACCTGGTGGTGTGTGATTTTTAACTGTGTTATGCAAGAAGGCATCAGGCTAAACTATGGCAAGAAGCTCAAGTACTAGAGAAACCCAACGTGTGACAAGTGCCGCATGCGAAAAAGAACCAACCAAGGAACAATGTTCTCAAACTTCCAACCATGGCACACTTGCATGTAAATGAAGTCAGAGAAGTGAGTGTAACTGTACAGCTTACAGACGCTCATCAGCCAGTACATGTGACAACAAACCATATGGATGCTATCAGAGAAACTGAAGCCTTTATCACCATCAAGTGATACATCACAAAAGGAATGGAAAACACACACTATTGAAACCATTACAATTGTAAATATCATCTCTTTATGTACCATGTATATATTATGTACCACATGAGGTTTACTCAGGGAACTGGCAGAGTGATGCAGTCTACAAATGATAAGCTAACTGTTTACAATGGGGGTTTCACATTCCATACATTTATATCAGCCATCTTAAATATTTATTAGCTCCTGAGGAGGGACATCTGAAACCTTTTACATTGTTGAAACAGTTGGACAGCTATTATCACTTTATCAGTGTGTATGTATTTAAGTATAATTACAAACCATGAGGGATCAAACATGCTAGTTCCAACACAACATCCAATCTGTCCATGACCTGTCTAACCTTTATGCATGATGTGTTGGACTGCGGTGGACAAAGTTAAAAATCACACAACACCTGGTTATAGTCCAACAGGTTCATTTGGAACCACTAGTTTTCAGAGTGCTGCTCCTTCATCAGATAGCTGTGGGACAGGATCATAACACATAGAATTTATAGCAAAAGATTACAGTGTCATGCAACTGAAATGGTATACCTGCGTTGAACAAACCTAGATTGCTGTTAAGTCTTTCATCTTTTAGAGTGGGTTGCAAGTTTCAGTTCATTAATATGTAAATCCCAGACCTTCGTTTGAGTCACATTCTGGAGATAACTTAAGGTTTTATTAAAAAAAAGTGACATCTCAGCTCAGACAATGCATTAAAGGTGTGAGGGTAGGGTCGGTCTGTATCCCAATCTTGAGTTAGATTGGTTCTATTTCCAAAATAGGAATTATATTTGCAGATACATTCTATTTTGCTGAATTGTATTTACAGATACATTCTATTTTGCTCAAAAAGCGCACAACATGCAGGCCGTCAATGCAGCAGTCAATCCATGTAATGTTTTACGAATTCCTACTTTGGAAATAGAACTAGTCTGACAGACTCTAACATCACACATGTAATGCATTGTCTGAGCTGAAATGTCACCTTTTTTCATAAAAGCTCAAGTTATCTAGGCAATGTGACTTGAAAGAAGTTCTGGGATTTACATATTAATGAACCTACAACCCATTCTAAGATGAAAGACAACAGCAATTTAGATTTGTTCTATATATCATTTCAGCTGCATGACACTGTGATGTTTTGCTGTAAGTTCTGTGTCTTATGATCCTGTCCCACAGCTACCTGATGAAGGATCAGCACTCCGAAAGCTACTGCTTCCAAATAAAACTGTTGCACTATCACCTGGCATTGTGTGATTTTTAACTTTAACCTTTATGCAGACAGATTTGATTCTATCTTTAAAGGTGATGCTGTGTCATAGCTGAAGAATATTTACTCAACACCCCTGTCTTGTAGGTGAAAAGGAAAGGATGGATTTCTCTCTTTTTTTTTGCTCTTATCTTTTTACTCACTTGGCATTTCTAATCAGTATAGATTTTTTTAAAGTTTCATTTTCCTCTTGTTTATTAACTAATAAATTCCCTCTTTCTCTAACTCAAGAAAGTTTCGTTAAATTGCGTACATCCGAATTGGGAAAGAAATCCAAGATGGAAGGGATCTTTTGTTTTCGGTTAATTTTGTTGTGACCAACAGATGGAGAAGGTTGAATGGGTAAAGGGAATGCTCAGATCATTATCATTGTGGAATTGGTATTGGATACAAAAGAATTATAGCTACATTAGAAATATAAATGCTCGAATGTTTTGATTATTTCCTTTTCAGAATCATTACACATTGAAAAAAACAAGTACATTATTACACATTAAAACATACACAGAAAATAATTAAATATTAACAAAGATAGAGTTAACTGATTGTTGTATATAAGCACTTGTCAGTGAAACAAAAAGTGAAGTAACAAAAACATGAAGAACAGGAAAATTAAAACATGGAGTGACATACCAAAATATTTTTATTAGGAACAAGCAATGAATGATCTCACTGGTGACCTGCTCTGAGGAATCTGCCAGCGTTGCTCTGAATGATGGCACTTCTGACAGTGCAGCACTTCCTCACTACAGCACAAAGTGTCAGGTTAGAGGATATGATTTATCTTAAAACATTCTGACTCTGAGGTGATAGAGTTTCAGATAGCCAAACGGGAACTCAACATCTGTATACAGATCTCAATAGTGCTAATGTTGCCTTTCAAAACACTGTGTCACTATCATGTTTCTAAAGAGGTAACTTGTGTATTCACCCCAAAATAAACACTGTTTTTGGCACCATTCAGGGACTGAACAAGGTCGCAATGTAGCTCAGACTTGGTTGGATGTTGCATACGGACAAGGAGATGGTGAAACCTTAGATGTTTATCTCCCTCCAAATCCATCACCAGGTTTGTGGAAGAATATAATCCAACATTAATCATTTTAGCTCACTGGGAAATCAGTTTGGATAAATGCTTTTTTGCAGTAAATATTTATATTGTTGGGGCTAATTGGGCTTTTTTAAATGTGCTGTAATAGGAATTGCATTTGGGGAAGCAATTTTATCCCTGACACTTTTCTGGATCCATTTCTTCTGTAGTCATGATTCTTTGACCAAATCTATTTCCCAGGTGTACCCTAGAGCTTTATACTGAATGTCTATTATTCATGTATAAATCTTGATGACAAACAACACCAAGTTATTTGACTACATGGGACTATGGCAAAGAAATTTAATTCAATTCAAATTTAATGTGCAGGTTAGGTACTACAGCAAGGGGATAGATCTGACACTTTAAAAAGAATGTTTGCCACTTTCCATCAATAAACACACCACTCTCACCACACTGAGATAGTGTCCACTACTGTTGTAAAATCAGACTTTGGACCTTCTTGGTCTGTATGGCTCCCAATATAGATTGAATATCATTAATTCTTCTGCTATTGAGATACAATTCATGTGATAGTAAACAAGCATCTAATAAATAGAATACTTGCTGTCAAAGTAGCAAATGGACATCTACCATCTAACCTGGGACTAAGGAATCTGATTTGCATAAAAGCTGAAGGCTTATTTGGCCAGGTAAACTTTGTTAATAAAACACATTAGCTGGATGTAATTCATTTCCATGCACTTGCATTATTGACATGTGCTTGTGCAATAAAGAAGTATTGCAATTCAACATTCCCAGAGATTTAGAAATTGCTACTATCTTACATTTCAAAAATCGGAAAGCCTTACTGATGACCATGACAAGACGAGTTGACTGTTATGTGATTTATTAATAACTTCACCACAAGTTATAGTCACATTTTATCTATAAATTCAGTTGATTTAATTTCCCAGTGCATTGATTTTGGTTCTGAATAAATTATCTCCTGCTTGTGTGCCACATAATATGGTGAAGCAATTAAATAAGACAACTTGTAAATGGTACCCTTGTGACTTCACACAATGATTTCTTGTCAATAGCACTAAGTCAAAAATGAGAGTCTAGCATGGAGAAGTTGTGCAGCCTCATCTGGTGCATGAATATTCACTTGTGAGGCAAAGTCTCTTTCCACAAGTGACCTAAATCCAAAAATATTAATGAGTTGTCATGGAGATTATGAGTAAACTCAAATGCAAGAGTTGGCAAAGAGCTAAAGAGAAAAGCTGCATTATATGTAAAATGTAAAATATATTTTAGTGAATATATAGATGAGCTTCTGAGATAGACTGTAATATCACTGTGACCTCAATAGTGGTGTGTTAGTGTTTTGTGAAGAAATTGGATCCTGTACAGCATCCAGCATGCTGCTCTGCAGCCTTACCATCATGTACAGTTTAACAATAACTTTGAAGTAACAGTAACTTAGAAGTCTGATCTGAGTTTGTACCAAGACCCGAAGAACTCAAGTTTGAAACTGATCCAACACCATTCACATAATGCAAAGGAAGATCTTGCTTAAAATCTGGATTATTTTATCAGTGAATCAGGTTGCTTGATCTGAAAGTAATTTTTACAATCACTCATTTCCTAAAGTGCTTCTTTGTGTTCCTGTGCAGCTTGAAACATCATCCTTTGGCATACTGAATATGAAATTGACACTGTAATTCTCTTATTTTGCTGAATAATAAATCACAGTCTATTGAAAGCTTGGGGACAGGCAGTATTATCTAGAGAGGCAGCATTCAATGCAATCTGGTTGGAAAGCAGTAATCCTGTCTGTAGGAAACCCACTGGGTTAGAGTTTCTGTTAAGCATCTCAAACAACCAGTTGTTGGTGAACTGATAAACATTGCATCACCTTTAGATCTGAAATCAGTTTCTTGAGTTCAATAGTTAAATAGTTATTCGCTGGAAATCCAGATATGACTTGTTTTTGTGACCAGTTGTAAATACCATAGTTAGACGAGCTGTTCGCCCTCTCATCTGGAAATGCTGTATGATACTGGGAATTTGGACATCAGAGAAAGAAGCAGAGGCCTTAAAATATAGATAATGAAACTAAAAAAAGTACTTTTTGAGTTTTTTTATAAGATAATTGTGTCATTAAAATAAATATGAACTGCCTGCTACTCTATCTTTGTATGTGTATATATAATACCATGCTGATTTTGGAAATTGCTTTCATTAAATCTTTTGTAACACAAATACAGATGAAGGTGAATGCAGTGAAGGCAGACTAACACTAACTTTGTTTTGATAAAATTACAGCACCAGCTCTGCTGATTTATTTTCATGGAGGTTACTGGCAGTTGCTGAGGTGAGTCTTAGCAAACAATGTTGAAAAATTATTCCATATAATCAATATTAAAAAAAGTCAAAAATAAAATATGTGAGTAGAAACCAGTAGTAGAGTAATAAGTACATTGTGATTGAAGACAGTTACTGGGGGTCCAATTATGATAATTAACATGATTTGAACATCCTAATTCTATAGTTTGTTACCACGGGGCGTATAAAAGAGTGATTCTGCTAAAATATTGATTTATCATTGATTGCAGCAAAGACTTGTCTGGTTTCATGGTGCCTCCATTGAATAAAGCTGGAGTAATCGTTGTTGCTGTTGATTACACCTTGGCCCCAAAAGGTAGGTAGAGCAGAGCCTGTTACCAACAGTAGCAAGACCAGGAAATTCCAGATCATGTTGGGGTTCAAAACTTTTCATCTCTTCGATATTTGTCATGAAATAAATCTTATTTAGGCCACTCCATTGTCAGCATGAGTTCATTACAAGAAGAGTAATTGGTGTCATAAAATCATTGTTGCTATTCTCATTTCTTATTATATGTTATTTCCATCAAACTTTTCTGTAATCACTGACAAAATAAAAATTACCTTATAAATACTGTTCGATGTGCTGTAACTTTCTTCATCTGTTACGGAAGTGAAGGCCAACAAGGAGGCCTCTGGGTAAAAATCAGTTCCAGAAGCTGGCTTAGGACCATTTTTGTTTTGGATAATAAAATGATCTAACACCAGCTTCAAATCTGCTGTTACTGTATGAAACTGTAATTTAAAATTAAATTCTGAGACATTTTTTCATTGAATTCTCAGGTAGTATGGACCTAATTGTATCTCAAGTCCGACGTAGCGTAGCTTTTATTGTGCAACAGTATTCTTCTTTGAGGTAAGATCTCACATCACATGTATGAATTTCAAGGCTGGAAAACAGAAAAGGTTCTTCCATGGAGTAACTGTTGCAAGATAGCAAAGTGCCTCAATTATTCCAGTAATTTGTTGCAGTGACATTTACAAGCCTCCCGCCGCCGGGAAACCTGCAATCCATAGACTCGAGGGCAGCTGCCTGTGCTTGCATAACAACAAACTGACCTTGCATTAGCAACAAGCCGATCTTGCATGACAATTCAGTATTCTGAATGGCTGGTCTTGTGCTGCAATGAAAATTGTGACATCAACATTAAAGATATTACATCACAGTTGGATTCACTAGCGGGCAAATGGAATTGACAATTGCTTCATGTCATGATAGAAAGTTTGGAATCAAAGTTTTGCCAAAAACTTGTACCGAGTTGGTGCTGGATATCTTTATGTTACTAAAGATTGGAAACTGGCTTTTTGGCAGGCTTCTGAATTCAGGAGGCCTTTTGTTCAGCATACGCATCAGTGTGTTCTTCTGTCACCTGGCTGAGCATTAGTTGATTTTGCAGTTGAACTCATTCACAGTCTCACCTTCCGAGCTGCCATTTGCATTACTCTTGCCATCTGCCCTTGATGACAGGTAACTTGGGTATCTGAAAAGTGAAAAATTCAGGCTAATGTCAAGAGGGGAAGAGTGGAAAGCAAGAGATGGAACATTTTGGTTGCCCTGCTATAGGAAGGATGTTATTAAACGAGAAAGGATGCAAAAAAGATTGTGCAAGGATGTTACCAAATTGGGAAGGTTTGAGTTATAAGGAGAGGCTGGGACTCTTTTCCCTGGAGTGTAGGAGGCTGAGTGATGACTTTCTAGAAGTTTATAAAATCATGAGGAGGACAGATAAGGTAAATAGCCAAAGTCTTTTCTTTAAGTTAAATGAGTCCAAAATTAATGGGAAAAAGTTTAAGGTGAGAGGGGAATGTTTTAAAAAGGACCTGAGGAGCAACATTTCACATGGAGGATGGTGCATATATGGAATGAACTGCCAGAGGAAGTGGTGGAAGTAAGTACAGTTACAACATTTAAAAGACATTTGGACAGGTACATGGATAGGAAAGGTTCAGAAGGATATGGGCCAAATGCAGGCAAATGGGACTAGTTATGTTTAGGAAACCGAGTTGGCATGGATGAGTTGGGCCGAAAGGTCTGTTTCTGTGCTGTATGACTCTATGATTCTATGTGAGGCCAGGAAATCAGAAGAGGTTATGGAAATAGGAGGAAGTGAGAGGTGAGGAGGACTATTTATGAGGATATTGTCAGCTGAAACCATTGGTTTCAACCCTGTCTCTGGTCATGACCTTGACAATGGCCATTCCAATAATGACTAGCATTGTCTCCTCCATGGGCATAAGGATATGCAGTCACAGCCTTCCTCCTCTGGTTAGCTTCAGCTTGTTCCAGTTCGTGTTCCACCTGATCCTCCAAAAGAGAGGAAAGTCTAGAACATAGAATATAGAACATAGAACAATACAGCACAGAACAGGCCCTTCGGCCCACGATGTTGTGCCGAACATTTGTCCTAGCTTAAGCACCTATCCATGTACCTATCCAATTGCCGCTTAAAGGTCACCAATGATTCTGACTCTGCCACTCCCACAGGCAGCGCATTCCATGCCCCCACCACTCTCTGGGTAAAAAACCTACCCCTGACATCCCCCCATACCTTCAGCCCTTCACCTTAAATTTATGTCCCCTTGAAACACTCTGTTGTACCCGGGGAAAAAGCCTCTGACTGTCTCCTCTATCTATTCCTCTGATCATCTTATAAACCTCGATCAAGTCACCCCTCATCCTTCGCCGTTCCAACGAGAAAAGGCCGAGAACTCTCAACCTATCCTCGTACGACCTATTCTCCATTCCAGGCAACATCCTGGTAAATCTCCACTGCACCCTTTCCAAAGCTTCCACATCTTTCCTATTCTGCATTCTTATTTGTTCTTCCAAAATGGACAACCTCACACTTGGCAGGGTTGAACTCCATCTGCCACTCCTCAGCCCAGCTCTGCATCATATCTAAGTCCCTTTGCAGCCGACAACAGCTCTCCTCACTATCCACAACGCCACCAATCTTCGTATCGTCTGCAAATTTACTGACCCACCCTTCGACTCCCTCTTCCAAGTCATTAATAAAAATTACAAACAGCAGAAGACCCAGAACTGATCCCTGTGGAACTCCACTTATAACTTGGCTCCAGGCTGAATATTTACTATCTACACCACTCTCTGACTTCGACCGGTTAGCCAGTTCTCTATCCAACTGGCCAAATTTCCTACTAGCCAATGCCTCCTGACTTTCCGCATAAGCCTACCATGGGGAACCTTATCAAATGCCTTACTAAAATCCATGTACACTACATCCACTGCGTCCAGTCTACTGAACAATCTGTTTGGATGATGTGGCTGACCTCAAAAATGTGAGGGTGAAGTAAGCTTATGAATATTAGCCAAGAGTTCTTAGTGATAGGGATTGTTGGTACTGTTGAGCAGTATCTGCAGTCTTTTTTAACTCTTTCATGGGAAGTAGGCACTAGTGGCTAGGGCAGCATTTATTGCTCTTCCCTAATTTCCCAGAGGCCATTTAAGAGTTATTGAAGATCTAGAATCACATGTAGGTCAGATGGCAATTTCTTAGGTTTTCCTCAACAATCAACAACGGCTTTATGGTTGTCATCAGACTCTTAATTCCAGACCTTTGCTGAATTCAAATCCATGAGAGGACCTGGGTCCCCAGACATTACCTGGGTCTCTGAAATAACAGTTCAGCAGTAATACCCATAGGCCATCACCTCCCCAGTTGAAAGGGTTGGCTTTAAAAGTGACTTGTATGAGCTCAAAAAATTTAGAACTTCATTCAGGTCCTCATGACCTGACCCTGACTTCATGTTTGACATTTCCCCTTGCATTTTGACTATGTTTCTGGAGGACCTCGTGCCGCTCTCTGTGGATATGCAACATCGCTCCTTCTTTCCACTGGACCTCCAGACATCATCCAAAAAAGACTGCCCTCACAATATCCAGTATTGCATTCTTTCTTCTTCCAGGACAATGTGACTTACTGCATGACTTTGAGTGCTTGCCCTAGCCATAGATTACCACTCCTTTGAAAGATGCAAGCTATCTTTAAGGGTGCAAATTGATTGGAAGCAATGCGGGCTATCTGTAAGACACTGCAGGCTACATGTAAGACAACGTTTACTAGCTTTACTCAATGCAAACTAAGTGGAAGCAGTGCAGGCTAACCGTAAGTAGCACACACATATTATTAAGGAACTATGATTTAAAGTCCTTTGAATGTAGAAACATTGAAAATGATGAATTAATTTTGTCATTTCTTAATCATTCTCTCTTTGACCTGTTGGTTAAGAAAATGTCAGCTGCTTCATTAGGGAATTTTCCACGCTGAACCATGCAGTAATGGATCCCTGAGGGCAGGAGCAGCTGGAGGTAAAGCTGAAGTCAAATTAGTCAATTCCAGAGATTTATTTTCTATTAAGATTATATAGGAAGAGGGAGCAAATCTCATGCTCCACTACTCACTAATATACAGTAACTGTTTAAATAATTCCCCATAAAAAAAAGGATACCCTCCAGTAGAATTCATTGTTGAAGTCAGAATTCATCGGGACAAAAGATGCTTGCACAACTTTCAATTGTTAACAGTGGCTGTTGTTATTCCAGCAAAGAAAAAGAATGCAGTTTAAATGGTCTTCTGAATAAAGTTTTCTTTGTCAGAAATGCACAAAGAGGGGGGAGATACAGAGCTGATTTCTGTTCAGACACAACTCACCAAAGATTTATACTCTTTTTTTGTGTGTTTTGTAGTGGTGTTTACCTTTGTGGACATTCTGCTGGTGCTCATGTGGGAGCCATGGTACTTTGTACTGATTGGAAAGAGTATGGTATCTCTCCTGATATTAAAGGTAAGAACAGGAAGGTATTGAGTTACTTCAAATTAGTGCACTTAGTTTTGCTTTCAATCATTTCAATTACAGTAACCAAAGGCATTCCTGGGGTAGTATATTTTGTTATTATTTGGGAACATAAAGCTGTATTGATGTTCCTCCTCACATCCCTGAGTAAAACTCATATGGGACGAACTGTTGTATGCACCAAACTGAGGCGTGTTCATGTTGGGAATGGAATACATTTCTATTTTAGGTATCTACTGTGAACATTAAGCACTCTCAGGTCAAGTTAATAGCCAGATGTGCTGTAAACCTTCCTTTATTCTATCACAATATTGAGTAGAGTTTTTTAGAATTAGAATTAGAATCCCTACAGTATGGAAACAGGCCCTTCGGCCCAACAAGTCCACACCGACCCTCCGAAAAGTAACCCACCCAGACCCATTCCCCTACTCTATATTTACTCCTGACTAATGCCCTAGCCTACACATCCCTGAACACTATGAGCAATTTAGCATGGCCAATTCACCTAACCCACACATCTTTGGATTATGGGAGGAAACCGGAGCACCTGAAGGAAACCCATGCAGACACGGGGAGAATGTGCAAACCCCACACAGATGGTCGTCCGAGGCTGGAATCAAATCTGGGTCTCCCTGGAGCTGTGAGGCAGCAGTGCTAAACACTGAGCCACCATGCCGAGTAATACAGGAAGTCCGCAGGTTACGAACAAGTTCTGTTTTTCAGTCTGTTTATAAGTCGAATTTGTATATAAGTCAGAAAGTTACATACGGTTCACATCCGGCATCAATAAGTCAAATGTTTGTCTTAGTATATAGTATGCATTTTGCCTAATACATCTTAAATATAATAATACAGTAATAATAATAAATATAACTATAGTACAGTATTTATAATTGAGAGAGAGAGAGTGTGTGTGTGTGTGTATATTTAGGTATAAAAACATTAAAAACATGCAGTGATTTTAGCATCACACAAAGTAGTCCACCCATTTGTTAGTACAAACCATTATATGCAACTTGATTTTTTAAACTAATAGGCTTTTTGGAGGTTGGTTTGTAAGTACCAGCATTCATAAGTCGGGCATTCATAACTTGGAGAAAGCCCTAAAATAACAAAATTTAGCATAACACATTTCAAGATGGCTCCATGAAGAATACTTGAAACAGTTTTGACATTTCAGATTGATATTTCAAATTTTTATTCATCATGAGCAGAAGCTGAACAGGAGGTTGACATGTGAAAACCTTCACTAAACAATGAGAAAAGTTTATGTGTGATTACATGAGTAATCAGATGTGCAGTAATATGTGAACTTTTGTAGGTATCAACTTGTTCAGACACATTAAAACACAAGTCCAGGACAGGTGGGATTTAAACATCAACCCTCTAATCCAGGTTTATGTTGCAACATAATAGTACCACTGCACCACAAGAAACCATGTGAGTGTTAGCATTACAGACACACTTAACATGTAGCTCACACTTTGTCAAGTTTTTTTTTATTTAGGTGTTTAACTAAGATATTTGAATGGTTGAAAGATGTGAATGTTTCAAAAATATTGCCTAAGTTTTAATGTGGATTATTTACAACATCATTCTAATTTTACAAGGCCATTGACTGATGGCACCTTACAGAACCATGTTTTATTTCTCCACAGGTGCTTTACTTGTCAGTGGGATTTATGATCTCTGTCCAATTGTTCATACCTTTGTCAATGATCCTCTTAAGATGACCGAGTAGGTTCACTGAGCATTCATTGCTGTTGACTATGATTGTATTTATAAATTAATACGTTTTTGCAATCAGAACCAAAGGTGCAAAGTTCAATGACCTCAGTATTTGTGTTAATCCCTCACTATTTTGTGTGGAATGTATGTTCACACTTAATAGTGTGAAAACTGGTAATTCTTCATGCCAACTCATTCAGTATTTGCTGTTCATTTTCTTTGGGTTCTATCTTAATTTTAGTTTTTAATAAGTTGCAAAATGAAGTGAGTGTTCGAGAACTTGGGGTTTGCATTTGAAACGAGCAATCATTTATTTATATTATATCTATTTACTCTTATATTGTAAGTGATTGCATTTTCGCTGAAGTTTAGATGTGAAATAGAAACTTTAGAAGTCTTGTATTAGCAACTTACTTGCATGGCTAAAAATTAACTTTCATTTTGCAATTTTTATGATTATCAGCTTTTAGCTTTTTGCTTCTAATGATTGGTTGTTAAATCAAGCCAACATATTTGAATCAATTCCTTGTGATTGTAATTGTGACAAACGTGTTTTCCCTTTACTGGCAGACTTTAGTTTTGATGATGGCAGTATAGTTTTTTTGTCACATCAGTCTGAAATAAATACTTCATTCTGACTTAATAGGGCTGATGCTCTCCGAAATAGTCCGATGCGATTTGTGAATATCACGAAGCAGCTGAATGGTAACTGTGAGATCATAATCGCCGTGGCACAGCATGACTCAGATGAATTTAGGAAACAATCTCAAGAATATTACCAGGTACATTTTCATTTTATGTACTTCATCTGTTTCACTCTATCAAACCTATTTTCCTATCTCCTGGGAAATGTTATTCAAGCAGATTTTGAATAATTCAGCCTAGCATAACTAGAGGCTTCTGGACATGGTGGACCAACCTAAATCAGCGCTTCTCAAACTGTGGGTCACGACCACCAGTGGAGTCACCAGTCAAAATGTTGGTGCCCTGAGCTCGAAAGCTGCAATGGCTACATGGCCCCGATAAATCCTTTCATTTTTTAAAACAGTGAATGCCGATACTTGAGGCTAGATTGTTGTTTTGCAAAACTCTGCAGAAAAAGTAAGTATTTTTTAATGCAAGGAGTCTGTGGATTAAATAGCTTTCCAACCCAGGACTTGCCTGCATCGTCCCTCCAACCCTTCATCGCCAACAGTCACAAGTCTTGCATTCCCGTAATTGCCACATTCACCCTGGTATTTTCATAGGTCCCCAGCACAGGTGCCACCACCATTAGGGATTTGGAATCATAGCAATTTTCAAGTACAAGTACAGTTGTACTTAACATGTTCATATGAATGGATTTCTTGAGTGGATAGATTGTTTCCCCTTGTGGAAGAGTCTGGGATCAGTGAGCATACTCTCTGAGTAAGGGGTCGACCATTTAAAACAGATTTTCAATCTGTAAGGAATCAAGAACTAAAGGGATAAGGCAGAAATATGGAGTTGGATTATTAGATCAACCTTGATCTCACTGATTGGTGGAGCAGACTCAATGGACTGAATGGCCTCCTTCTGTTCCTTTGTTTATGGTCTTAAGGTACCTCCTCAACCTCTGACAAAGTTCTGAGGCTTTAGAGGATTTATCAACAAGGTGCCTCTGTTACAGTCCACTGTCAGAGATATTGATATCTTGATGAGAACGTCAAGCTTAGATAAATTGGGAACACAAGCTTCTGAGCACCTCACTGTGACAGTTCTGTAACTGGTTTGAGAAAGAAACACCCCAGGCTGTAAGAGACCAGGCACCTTCTCAACCTAGACAGGAGAAGACTCCATGGTGTCAACAATCAGGAACTTTGTCAGAATATGCAAGGAAACATCGATACAGCAGACAGGTTTTATCTATGGGAGTTAATACCCTCATAGCCCAGAATCTACAGGAGTAGAAACCTAACTGTCTCAAGCAAGTGATTGTCTGGCCATATCCAAGAACAGGTTGGCAACTGCCTTGGAGAGCCAAGTGTAGCATTCTCAAGGTCTGTCGGATGTATGCACAGACTCCTGTATTCTATCATACCAGTCACTGGTCCTCATGGTGATAGGGTGACAGAGAACCTGGTGTTCACTCTTACATGGGAACAAATGGTTCCAGGAAGCAGCCAGTCAGAGGAAGAACCTCAGAACATCCTCTCAGGACACAGGAGAGGTGGCTTGGCCCTTTACTTCCATCCTTCCTGCCTCCTTCCAACCCTTGGAAGTTTAAAATGAGTAGAGTCCACTTACGACTGATAAGGAGACTGTCAGTATGTTAGGGCTGTTCAGACACGAATGCCTTAGGGTCACATGACAAAATTTCCAAGTTCAATGGATTTCACTCTTGAGTAGCCTCCCTCTACCGCAGCTAGAGAACCTGTGACTACACTGAGATAAATTGTAAGGGAAAGAAAAAAGATAAATTTTGAGTACACATTGATGAAATGGGTGACATTGTACTGTGTGTGAATGATCATGTTTTCATTAATGTTAATGGTTTTGCAATACTTCTGTTTGAATCTTGGTCTAGCCCCAATTGTAATGGTGCCACCATGATGTTTAACATTGAGTCAATACAGGATAAACCATGGATAGACGTCTGTGTTGATAGTCTGCTCCAGCATGGGGAACCAAATTTACAAAGCCAACATAGGGAACAGATTCTGTTGGTGCCATTGCATCTCTTGGTTAAACATCGCTATACTTTCCTTGGCCTATGTTCAGATGTATTGATGCTGAACTAAATGTCAGTAATGTCTGGGGCAGGTCCTTGTACACAGGGAGACAAATGTATTAGGGTTGCCAAAAATTAGGAAGCCTACAGTTTGTATTCTGTATAGTGCTTAGGTCTGTGCATTATGTTGTTGCCCTCAAACTGCCTCACATCAATGGATCTTGCAGTTCCCTCCCTCACAGAAAAAAAACTTACCCTGCATACTCCAGAGTGTGATTGTAATCATTTATTTCCCATTGTGCAGTTTCAATTCCAGTACAATGGAAGGCAACAGTGAGCACACTTCTGGTAGGGGTTTCCAGCCTCCGCTGCTACGTCTCAGTGAGGCCCCAGAAATCCAGGTCACCTTCCTGATCGGCCTGACCAAGAACCCCAAAGGCTTTACACCTCCTCAGGTGTGCGCCTAACTTGTTTATATGAGCCTACCCCATATTGAAAAGAATTCAAAATCAGCGTGCAGCACTCAAGCCTGAAATAATTAGACTTTTTGCATTTGAAATATTACTGATTAAAGCTCCACTCAAGGTTCTGATATATGTCTTTCAGGTGTTGTTTCCTCTGTCAAGTTAATACTATTTCATTAAGATACGAGTAATTTCAGGAACTGCTCAGTACAGTATTTTACACCTCCATTATCTACAATCTTGTCTAAGCATTATTCAACCAGAATGAAATATGATTCTGAAAATATTCTGCTACAGACCCAAGTCCCTACACCTCAGTCCACCTTCACTCATTGAGTTCTCTGATGGTATTATATATTTTTTCCTTATTGTTTGACAGAGCAATTTATCTGCCAAAATGTAGAAAATTGCATCATTTTAAGTAGTGCAGAGCTACAGCATGCATTTTTCGAGTTTAAAATTACATTGACACTACTATTCTGTAAATTTAGCAAACAAGTATTGGAAAAGCTTTCACCTTTACAGAATATTTTACATTTAAAAACATATTAACCATTTCAAACAAACAAAATGGATTCTTGTTAGGGGGAATGGTGTGAGGAGTTGGAATCTTGTAAGTAAATGACCAACTAAGAATCAATGCAGTTAAAAGGCTAGAAGATGTAAATAATTTGCGAGTAACATTGTGTTAATAGAAGTGATAATGAATTTGCTCATACTTGGGGTATAGCTGGAACATCTAACATCAGCACTCAAAATAATTCATCAATTTTATACTTGAGAAATTTTTCAGTTCTCTACTCCACATCCAATCTAGAAGGCAAACGGCTGAATATCAGCGAGGCCTCTTACGATGAGAATGGTCTGATCTTTGACCTTTGATCAATGAGTATTGAGGAGCTCATTTGCTTATGTTAAGATCTTACTTATAATTTTTAAAAATTATTCATTCACAGGATGACCGTGTCACTGTCAGGGCCAGCATTCATTGCCCTATCCCTAATTGCTGAGAGGGCAGTTGAGAGTCAACCACATTACTATCAGTGTAGAGTCACAAGCAGGAGAAAGTGAGGATTGCAGATGCTGGAGAGTCAGCGTTGACAAGTCTGGTGCTGGAAAAGCAAAGCAGGCCAGGCAGCATCCGAGGCACAGGAGAGTCAACATCTTGGGCATAAGTCTTTAATCAGGAATGTGGAGGGGGAAGAGGGCTGAGAGATAAATAGGGAGGGTGGGGTTTGGGCTGTGGGGAAGGTAACTGGGAAGGTGATTGGTGGATGCTGGTGGCAAGAAATTGTGATAAGTCGGTGGGGAGGGGGTGGAAAGGAAGATGGACAGATAGGACAGGTCAAGAGGGCAGTGTCGAATTGGAGGGTTGGATCTTGGATGAGGTGGAGGGAGGGGAGACTTGGAAACTAGTGAAGTCGATGCTGATGCTGTGTGTTTGAAGGATCCCAAGGCAGAAGATGAAGTGTTTTTCCTCCAGTCATTGGGTGGGTTTGATTTAGCAGTGGAAGAGGCCCAGAACTTGCATGTCCTTGGGGGATATGCTTTTGAACCGCACCCTTCCAACTGCAACAAGTATAGAACCTACCCCCCCAATCCCAGTTCTCACCTTCCACTTCATTAATCACTGGATACAGCGCATTATCGTTCACCATTTCCACCACCTACAATCGGACCCCACAAATACAGATAGATTTCCTACCCCGTCCCTACCTGTGTTCTGCAGAGACCATTCTCTCCACGACTCCCTCATTAGGTCCATGCTCCCCACCAACCCACCCTCCACACCCGACACCTTCCTGTGCCATTGAACAAGGTGCAAAACCTGCACCCACACCTCGTTCCTCGCTTCCGTCCAAGGCCCCAGTGGATCTTTTCACCTCTGGCAGAGATTTTCCTGCACATCCACCCACCTCATCTATGTGTCTGTTGCTCTCGATGTGGTCTCCTCTACATCACAGAGACAGGACACCAACTTGTGGAGCATTTCAGGGAATATGTCTGGGATACACGCCCCAAACAACCCCACCACCTGTGGCCGATCAATTCAATTCCTCCTCCCACTCCCCCAAGGACACGCAAGTTCTAGGCCTCCTCCACCACCAATCCAAACTTCCCGACAACTGGAGGAAGAATGTCTCATCTTGTGCCTTAGGACCCTCCAACCACACGGCATCAATGTCAATTTCACCAGTTTCCTCATCTCCCCTTCCCCCATCTCATCCCAGGTCCAACCCTCCAACTTGGCACCGCCCTCTTGATCTGTCCTACTTCCGTTACACCTCGCCACTTCCCCCTCCCCACCAACCTATCATAATTACTCCCAACCTGCATCCACTTATCACCTTCCCCACAATGCCACTCCCCCCATTTATTTCTCAGCCCCCTCCCCCCGCCTTCCATATTCCTAATGAAGGGATTATGCTCAAACCATTGACTCTCCTGCTCCTTGGATGCTCCCTGATCTGCTGTGCCTTTCCAGTGCAATACTTTTCAATTTAGAGAGTCACATGTGGGCCAGATTAGGGAAAAATAGCAACTTCCTTCCCTAAAGGACATTAGTGAACCGGATGTTTTCTTTTCGCCTGACAATCCTTAGATTTTTAATTCCAGATTTGTTTAAATCAAATTCCAATTTCACAGTCTGCCATGGTAGTATTCAAACCCAGGTCCTCAGATCATTACCGGAGTCTCCAGATTTATAGTCTAGCAATGATACCACAAGGCCATCGCTTCCCATTGAATCTCTCCTTTTTTAATGCAGGTTGCTATTTTCCCAGGTGGTGGAGAGAAATCAGTGCCAATTCCCAACTTGAAAGTCACAATGGTTACCAGGCAGCTGCAGCTCACCAACATCTTCCCCTGGCATCCATTTTGGCCCAAATCTCAGGTCTTTACTAATGTGCAGTGACCACCTGCACCATCTGTCCACAGAGTTTGGCAGCAGCAACGCATCACCATGGAATATCTCAAATTAACTTACAACATAGTTCATTAATTCAATATGGCACTTTGGAGCTGACTGACACCTAACATTGCAATGCTGCTGCTAATCAGCTTTGTATACAAGGACAGCATTCAACTTGTGCATTAGAATAGGATGCACCTCAGGGCTCTTAAGACTGTTTTCTTAGCTGTCACTGTCTTGCCTTGTGTTTTAGAGCGGACAAAAAGCTGGGCAGCTTGTTATTTAGGCCACCAATAAATAGTCAAGGGGATGGATGTGTTGGTATATGGCACCATGCAATGTTAATTTCAAATTCATGGCATGTGGCAGCAGCTTATGCTGCAAGCATACCAAATAAACTTCAACTAAATGACCAGGTCTGAAAGTCAAAGGGGAGCAGTCCTTAGTTCAGTCGAAGAGGACAATGATCAATCAGAGGGCTGGTCCATCCTTGATCAGGAAAGGGGATGTCTTGAATTGTTAAGTAGGAGGCACAAAGGTGAGGAAGGGTTAGTAATTTAAGGGGATGATAATGGGTGGGAACCATTGATGGAAGATGCTACCATTTTTACTTGGTTTGAAATTAAACAACTTGGCAATATTTTCCAAGTCAGTGGCAAACAGAAACTGGGGGGCATTGTGAAAGATAGCTACTAATTTGCTACAACCCGTTTCATGTGTCTTTTGTATGCCAATTTTGCCCCATGGATCTTTCAAACAGAAAGGTTCTTAAATTCCTTTTTTTTGGTACTTTATTTAGGTCTTCTTCCCTATCCATCTTACTATTTAAAACCCACCCCCATTATTCCAATTACACTTCCTGCAAGGAGGATTGACACCAATCAATACAGGTAATGCCCATTAAGCAGTGAGACAAGGAGAATTCCCTTTACACTACCATCCTGACGTGTCTTTCAGTCAGCTGAATATGAATAATTCATTCATAGAAACATTATTTGCTATTCTGTTATTCAGAATAACGTGTGGGTGCATTATCCGTGCAGTTCTTTTAAAATAACTTTTCATTGCAGGCTATTAAGGCTGCTGGGTTGAAGGTCAGTTTTCAAGATGTACCAAATACAGATCATTTTGATATCATAGAAAAACTAGTGGATGAGAACTACTTTCTTACACAGGTAAAGTTTTTTGTAACTATAAGGTTTGCTTTCTTGGATTTGAATTGTCTTATCTCCCAAGAGAACAAAATGAACCTTTGATTTGACTACAACTCAATCTGGTTTTGGCCAAGGGATAAACAAAGATCTTAACACCTTCATTGTAAAAATGCAAATTTGCCTGGTGTAAAAAAAAGGTTTTGGCTACCTAAAACTACAGTGGGAGACTAGGGTGGACAAAGTTAAAAATCACACAACACCAAGTTATAACGGGTTTATTTGGAACTACAGTAGCCCCTCAACTTATGAACTTAATGCGTTCCGGGACCCGGCTCACGAACCGAAAAGTTCGCGAACTGAATCAATTTTTCCCCATTGCTTGGGTAGAGTAAGAATGCTTGGACAGCTATTCACAGCACACACACCAAAGACGAACTGAATGAGATCACGCGGGGCCCGTGAGCTTTTGCGTTCAACAAGCGCGTAGCAAAACAGAACAATGAAACCACATGGTCGCACACAGGCTTTTTTGCATTCGTACCTTCGTTCATACCTTGAACTTCATACGTACATTGAAACAAAATTTTATGTACAATCCTGTTTGTAAACCGATTTGTTCATGAACGGGGTCGTTCGTATGTCGAGGTACTACTGTAATAGCATTCAGAGTGCATGCTCCTTCATCAGTTACCTGAAGGAGGCGCAGTACTCTGAAAGCTAGTACTTCCAAATAAACTTGTTGGACTATAACCTTGTGTTGTGTGATTTTTAAGTCTGAATTACAAACCTACCTTATTTTGATACTTGTTATTTAGGATAGTCACATGGTTAAAGTCTCTGTTCAAGGATGTGGCAGAAAATTCAAACTGCTTTCTCCAACAAATGGAATTTCATTAGAAAGGGAGGGAGCCTGGCAAACAAGGCCAAGTTACAGCTGCAGTCACCTAAGCAGCTAAAATGCCTAACCACCATACCTGAAATAGAAACCAGGACTTTCTCACAGAGTCCTACGGTACAGAGACAGGCATTTTGGCCCAAACTAGTTCATCCAAACTCACCCCATTTCCCTGAATTTGGCCCATATTCTTCTAAACCTTTCCTATCCATGAATTGGAGATGGGGTGTACAAAGTTAAAAATCACACACCAGGCTATAGTCCAACAGGTTTAATTGGAAGCAACTTTCCTATCCATGTATTTGTCCAAATGCCTTTTAAATGTTGTTAACGTACCTGCCTCAACCACATCCGCTGGCAGCTCATTCCATATGTGTACCATGCTTTGTGTAGTCCTTGATTCCCCAACCCTGGGAAAACGACTGAGTGCATCTTCCCGAACCATGCCTCTCATGATTTTATACACTTCTATAAGATCCCCCCTCAGTCTCGTATAGTCTAAAGAAAAATGTCCTAGCTTGTCCAACCTCTCCCCATAACTCAGACCGTTGAGTCCTGGCAACATCCTTGTAAATTTCTTCTGCACTCTTTCTAGTTTAATAACATCCTTCCTATAGCAAAGTGACCAAAACTGAACACAATACTTAAAGTACAGCCTCACCAACATCCTGTACAACTGCAATATAACTGTAGATATACTTAGTTCCAGACAATTAACTCTTTATAATGCAAAATGCTTGCATATTTCTAACAGTCTCTTAATGCTAAATAATTAATCATAGAGATGTACAGCATGGAAACAGACCCTTCGGTCCAACCCGTCCACGCCGACCAGATATCCCAACCCAATCTAGTCCCACCTGCCAGCACCTGGCCCATATCCCTCCAAACCCTTCCTATTCACACTTATTAAATATTACGTAATACTTGAGATTGTAGTTATACTCTATGTATAAAATGTTTTTTATTCTGGCCTCTAAATTAGAAACTTCTGGAATATGTGAACTGATTGCAAACCTTCCCAACTTCTATACTCAATGACTGATGAAGGCTAGGGTGCCAAAAGCCTTCTTCACTGCTCTGTCTATCTGTGACTCCACTTTCTCTCTCCTCTAATCTCTCCTCTTAAGCTTACTTGAGAAATCAACCTGCAGGCCATTAACAGTAGGAACCATTGCTACTGAGAATATCTTCCTTTTCAAGACCTTTATTTCAGCCAAAAATAACAACTTGACGAAGAAACATCAGGACCACAGCAAAAATAGTGATTAGGTTATACTTCAGTTTCTAATAACTGTCTTAACCTTCATCTGCATCTAATTTTAACATGAATGATACTGTGAATGAGCCGTAGTGAAAAATCACATTTCCATTAACATCTAGGCAACTGTGGGAGAGCAATAAACTAACATTGTTCATTTTAAAATGGAAAAGATTGTTGTTGGATTAATTAAGTTGACTCAATCACTCTAAGGGTAAAAAAATATACACATAAAATATATTAGATCACGGGCAAATACAAGTAAACACCTTAAAAATTGTCTATGGCAATTATGGGTTGTCATCTGGCATGAAATTCATTTCAATCACGCTAATTATGAAATATACTTCTAAAGTTACTTCTAAAGAGGGGTTGGTTCACTCAGTTGCTTGGACAATTGGACTGTGATGCAAATTGATGCCAAAGGGCATGGGTTAAATTCTCACAGTCCTGACCAAGAAGGTTGCACTTTCTCAAGCTTACCCCTTGCCTCAACCATGGTGTTTGCGGGGTTAACCACCATCAATCATCTCTCTCTAATGGGATAACAGTCATACGGTCTGGTAGGAGTACTGCAACTTTACCTTTACTGCTAAAGAACAATTGATAAACATACCTTTTCATCGGAATTTTGGAAATATAATTGAGAAATCTTATCAGTTTAAAGATATCAGTCTAATACCACTGTATGTTTGTTTCTTTTAGGTACTGTTGAAAATGGTGATTAGAAGATGAATCAATTTCCACAAAACTAGAAAAGCATACACTAACTGTTCCCTCATTGCTACAGAAAGAACTGTAGATATTCTTAGTTCCAGGCAATTAACTCTGTATAATGCAAAATGCTTGCATATTTCTAACAGTCTCTTAATGCTAAATAATTAACCACTTGTTAAATATTATGTAATACTTGGGATTGTAGTTATACACTATATATAAAACGTTTTTTATTCTTGCCTCTAAATTAGAAAGTTCTGGAATATGTGAACTGATTGCATAAAATACATAATTTTAAAGTGTCCCAGCTGGCAGATGTTCAGGATAATATAAATATAGATGAATATCCACAAGATTCAATTTCTTTCATAGTCAGATATTTTGATGGAATAAATGGATACTGCATAGGGTATATTTAAGGAACTGTAAACAAATCAATGTCAAACTTACAAAAGTTCCAATCAATCTGCACACAAATCCTTTTGTACTGTGCAAAACTAAATTAGAAGCCCCTGGTTTCATTCAAAGTTTATTAACCCTTAGCAACATAATTTCAGTGCCTCTGTAAAACATCAATTTGCAGTGTTACTGTTGGCCATTGGTACAATTTCAGTGAATTACTATACCATTACTGTTGAAGTTAAAGTTAATTCCATTTCATATACATTTTCTCCCTGTGCTTGATTTTGCTTGTCTCTTCATGGTTTGTCTTTGATCTTGGATGCTCAGATACTGCCTAACCTGCTGCACACCAGCTGTTAGCATGAAACCACAACCAACCAATAGTCAACTACAGGAAACCTGCAGTAATAACAAAACCTGGTCAGAAGATTGATCTCTACTGTAAGCAATAAAGATACAAATTCACTTCGTTCATTTTCTTTTGCTTATTTTGAATGCACTTTTAATTATTTGTGAAAATATTAAACATGGGGGAAAATTTGGCTATGTGTGACAGTTGGACGAAACAGATTATGCTATATATTCTCCAGGAAATCTATAGGGTTAGCAAAGCTAATTGTTGGAGACGCCATATCTCAAGTTGTTCTATGAAGTCTTATCACAGGTGAACATAAAATATCCAAGTTGAAAAGTGTGGTGCTGAAAAAGCACAGCAAGTCAGCAGCATCTGAGGGGAAGGAGAATCGACGTTTCGGTCATAAGTCCTTCATCAGGAATGGGGGGGTGGGGAAGGGGCCTGAGAGGTGAATAGGAAGGGTGAGAGTGGGGCTGGGAGGAAGGTAGCTTGGAAGGCAATAGATAACTGCGGGGATGGGGGGGTTGTAGTGATAAGTCGGAGTGGAAGGTGGAGCAGATAGGTGGGAAGGAAGATGGACATCAAATGCAGAAGCAAATGAGCAATGAACATTCAAACTAGTACACAGTTATACTTTTGAGCTGCGTAAGGTCACCTCTCCCAACTCTTACATTACCCAATCTTTCTTATTGTATTCTACCACTACCCAGCTGCGCTCCGCCCTTATTGCCCCCCCCCCTTTCTCCAAGTTGGCAAACTTTCCCTCTAAGTGCTGACATAAGGCTAAACTTGTATCTTGATGTTCTTTTACTTTGCTTGTAACATCTTCCATTGTTCACAGGTACATTCCATTCCTGAACATACATTTTGACAATGTATCTTTTCTTGCGTTTCAGCTATCTCAACTATTTTGCTGAGACTAAATTATTTAAAACATTATGATGAAAAAAGTCATTTGCTTTAATAATTCTGCACTAAAGTTAGTATTCAATTATCCACAATTATACATTAAAGACAAAGATACATTTCCCTAATGCTTGCCTAGCTGATATTTTTCCCTGTACCCCTTTTCTGGACATACACACTCGTGTTTTTCTATATCTGCAAAAACAACACACTTCCCCATTTCTTACAACTCCCCCATTTCTTTTTTTTAACCATTTGTTGTTTTTGCAATTTTATTTTCTGCCCTCTTTTCACCCTATGGTGCAGAGGTTCACAATCTTGCCATTTCTGTCCTTCTAAGACTGTCTTTTTTTCAAACTCTAGGAGTAATCTGCTACTCTCTCTTTCTTGCGCTTGTGCTATTGTCATGACCATTATTGATTGTTGTCCTCCCAAAGACATTACCAGCTTAGTCATTATCCACTTTAACACATTAAACCCTATCAATAGACCTACTATTATTAGTAATACATAAATGCCTAAATTAACTAACCATTTTCCCCAACCAGTCAGTCCCCAGTCGCCCCATCCCCATCCCTCATCTTTTCGAAGTTCATCCCCAATTTTTATCTTTTTCTTCCTTATCTTCCACTATGGAAGAGATGTCTGGGATGAAAGTGCAGCATTCCTTACCAATCAGAGCAAAGGTTCCCCCTTTTTCAGCCAAGAGATAGTCTAAAGCCATTCGATTCTGTAAAGCTGTTAGTCTTGTGGTAATCATTTTGGTGGTTTTGGCCGATATTTGGGACTGAGTTTCTCCCATTGCGTCGGTGGTACCATTAATTAGCTTCTCAAGGGCAGCCACCAGTTTCTGTATTTCTACCCCTGCCCTTGCAGTGCCGTAGTTTGGGAATAGTGTCCACAACAGATGGTCTCCTTCAGAGACCACTCGGGTCTTACGTCTTATTCCCCCCACCTTTCTCAGGTTGTGCTCATGTTTTTCTTAATCGGAGGTGAGGAACTATATAAGCGAGGTAACAGCAGCTACTCCAGCCTTTCTGGCTTTGAGGCAGTGTTTCATCAACATCATAACATGCATGCATTCCTATACATTTGGTCACGCGAATGTATTTTTCCCGGGAATAAATGGATAGGCCTTCAGGTTGCATACCCAATATGTTCCGTTTAATATTCGGGAAATGGTCGTGGCAGTGGCTTGGCTGGTGTAGACACAAGATGATTTTCCTAATTGGAAGGGTGCGGTATCATTCTGATTACAGAAACAGGTGGTATTTACTGCTCCTTTCTGTGGAAACTCTAAGGCCATCGATAGCACCCAGAGTTTTCGGGGCTGGACTAGGGAACCGTCCTGCAAAATTATATTTACCCCTGTCAGATATCCACTTTGTATCATTTGAGCCCGAGTCAAATTGTTATACATCGTACACTTCTCTTTTGGTGAGCAGTATTACCGAGGTGGGGATCCCAGATTCGCCATGGTGTGGGACCTCTGCATAGACCCAACAGTCGGCAAGTCCCTCTTGTTCAGCATAATTTTAGCATAGTGTAATGAAGTGATTTTTCCCGCCTCCTTGAACAGTTAATACTACTAATGTTACAATACTATACCAGTACCTGCCCATCTCTGACCCCTGCCTACCGTCCTGTCTATCTGTTTTAATCTTTTAGGCGCCAGGGAGAGGTGAGTCCACACAGCCCTTACAATTAATAACAATAGATATCATCAAACGTTAAGAGAGTCTTTTGTCTCAGTTCATTCCTTCTTTCTTAGCTTAATTTTCAGAGGGTTGTCTGTAGGATGAGCGTGCCACTCCGCCAATGGGGTGTTCACAGGACCTTTAACGCAAGTGTGATGACTCCACCCTTTCTCAGCAGTTCAGATAGCTGTCTCAGTAGTCAGGAGGGTTAGGAATGGTCCCTCCCAGCTCGGGTGCAGTTTGGTATCTTTCCAGGTCTTGATCAGGACCCAATCACCCGGTTGTCGAACTCAAGTGGAGGTATCTGGGTCAACAGACCCTGCTTCCTAAGGACAGACAAAGAAGAGCCGAGCGCCACAATATAGTTCTTTAAAAACTTATCATTGAACTCTACAGTTGGTAATTCCCCTCTTCCACCCAAGAAAGGTAATCCAAACATCATCTCATAAGGAGAGAGGCCTATATCACGTCTAGGCGCAGTTCTAATTTGTAGCAACGTGATAGGTAAACATTTTTTCCATGGTAATCGT